>NC_024320.1:22768120-22784845 GCF_000523025.1 Cynoglossus semilaevis | reverse complement strand
CAGGCGGGGAAATTAACAGCAGTAAGTGTTTGCCCTCTACGGGGACGAAACGCACCGCGTTGTTCTCCGGCTCGTATGCTTTGCCAATTTCCCAGAAGAATTCTTTTTTTTTTTTTTTTAAATCCTCCAGTCGTTTTGACACCGTGTGTTCTTAGAGAAAATTTAATTTACTTTATAGGAACTCAGAAGACGTGATTGTTCAAACAAAATGGAACTTTGTGACAAATTCTTGCAAAAATCAAGCACACGGGGCATCAGTGTTAATTCAACTCGGAGCAGCCTGCCCGCTCATGTGGCATTTAGCATTAGCTGTTTAACCCTCTTGAGTGGAGGGGCACTTTTGATTCCAGGCTCTCGGTTGTCGCACTCCTGACCACTTTGGGTGCATTTAGATTCCTGACGGCCGCATAAGGAGACTTCACAAATGGGTCTGTTGTCTGTCGTGGCCATCTGGCCAGAAGTCATGTATATAAATGGACCTCCAGACACTTGACTTCTGTAGCTATTACTCTCTTGGCCTAATACAATATTCATGCATTAGAGCAGGCATGCATTACCTTCTCTCTCCTCCGCGCGCTGCCGTTGGTAATTGAAATTTCTGAAGTGCGGCATGTTTAATAATGGAATTAATTTTCCATGGAAAGTGTGTATGATTGACCATGCGCAGGCGACCGAGTTCATTTCCAAAGATGGGGAAAAAAATGGCAATAACATCAGGGAGCGACGTTATTTAAATGATATTTATGGTGACCTTTAATTGGAACGCGCAGCATGGACTCTGGTATTTAACAGCTGCAATATTGTAACAAAGACATATATTTTAAAATAATTTGCCTAAAAGGCCTACAGTACATTGTACTATATTATATTTATCGTAGATCAAGCCTATCCAAACTATGGCCCTGGGGCCAATCGTTGAACTCTGACAAGAATTATGTGGTCCAGTATAGGATTGGAGGAAGGTCCTTTTTTTTTTTTTTTTTTTTAATATTTCTTCAAAAAACAATATGTGAAAATAACATGACTTTGACTGAATGCATCAGTACCGGGAACAGCCAGTAGGAGTGCACTGTCTAAAGACCATCATTCTAAACCATATGTTGGCCAAATAAATGTGCTCTCTTTGTTGAACGGAGGCCACAAATATTCAGTCCTGGTAACTGAATACATTTTTGAATGATTTATACGTCAAAAAAAGAAGAAATATAAGGTTTGTGAAGTTCGCTTTTTCTATCGACATTATTATAAAGATTTAAACGTGATCATTTAAAAATAATTGGTTTTTTTTTTCAATTGAAGACTTCAAGTTTATAGACTATAATTGATAGGAAAGACGGCAGCGTGACCATTAACGTGACAAGCTCTTTGTCAGAACTGCAGCCATTGGTTTTGTGAGTGCAAAAATGTGGAGATGGAGAGGGTGGGCACAGAAGTCTTTCAAATGCAGGGGAGGCGTGGGGGGAGGAGGGGGAGTGGGTGGAGGGGGAGTGTGCGCTGAGCTCTCCTTGTGAGGGCTAATGATCAAACCCATTTGACCTCTCTGGCAGTTAATGTGGAACAGACCGCTCCTGGCAAAGCCCAGACCAGATGACATCAGATCACAGGAAATCACGGTGAAAGAACAAAGAGGTGGCTGTCACAGGAGCTGCGTTCACTGTGCCTCACCGAGGACGGGAAGAAAAGGCGGCGCGGAGCGGAGTAAGTGCATGTCATGCCTCAAACATTTAGCCCTAACTCAGACAAACACCACGACCCATTCTCTGTGTTCTGTCCAGAGGCCTGTACACAGAGATGTTTCCTGAACCACGATTTGATTACAACAACCATGTTAACCAGAAAATGAACTTGTTCGTCACCACATTTGCAACAGCAGCCGTATGATCATTAGGTTACTCTGTCTAGGTCAAGGGTTAGATGTCAAATGGGCCGGACCAGTACAATCAAAACATAATTACCTGTAAATAACAATAAGTCCATCTGTTGTTTTCCTGAAAATAAGTACAAGAACAAAAATTCATATTTAATGAAATATAATTTGACAAAACATCACCAACATGAAGTGTTTGTGCATATTTTTCCACTATCAAAATTCATTAGGTGGGCCGGATTGACCTCCCTAGTGGCCCGGTTTTGGCCCGCGGGCTGCATGTTTGACATACCTGCTGCATTTGTAAAAGAAGGAAAGGAAAAACAGCACAATTAATGTAGCTGCTCTCAGTTGACAGAAAGGAGCCAGATTACCCTGAAGGGGTGGGGGGGCAGAGGGGGCACGTGCCATAAGGGTATAATGAAAACAGTGCACTCAGCACAATAACAGTGCATGTATGTAGCAGCCAAGACATATTAGCCTAATGAAACGTTCACTGGCTGTAATTGTGGTAATGAGTGGATCAAAGCCATTGGACGTTTACGGCATAAGATCAGTAGAATCAGAAAACTGCACGTTTAATGATTCACACACAGCCAAGACACCAAGAAACATGGAGTCTGTCGACTGTAAAACTTTCTGAGCATAATAAATGTGTCTTAGTCTCACACCGCCGGGTAACGGCCAGTCGTCAAAGACAAACGAAGAGAAAAGAAAAACCAAGGTTTGAGAAGTAGAAGCTATTTTAAATAAACACCTTCAATCCTTCCTATGACTACAAGGATGGTCGCCCACGTCGTCAGTGACAATAAGGCTCTGAAGAAAATCAGCACAAATCGACAACACTAACAGATTATAAAACCCAGAGATGCTGCAAAGGAGGAAAATATTTTAAATCAGCAATGAGTGGGAGGCCAGAGAAAGAATTAGAGAGTGAAGAGGGAGAAAAAAAAGTGATTTCACAATGAGGAGAGTGGGAGAGAGACACTAAGAGAGACACATTTACGGGAGAAGTGAGTCGAATTCAAATACCCAATGATTACATCTCTTAACGTGTCAAGTACATTTCCATTTAAAGTGCTTGCTTAAACACCCATGAAGAGGTGTTTTTCCGGGTGCTGTGCACACAGTAATGACTGCGGATTCTCCCCAAGACCCTCGAGTCGCGCAACAGTCACTTTGTTCACTGTGGTCACTTTGCATTGGCCTCATCGGCTCCGCCTTTGAATTTCCTGCCAAACTGCACGGAGGTCCAGAGTGACCACAACCTGAGGACACGGACATCAATGAGCTGCAGCAACAGAGAGACGAAGAAGAAATGACCTGTTCAACTTTGTGAAGGGCTGTGGCTACGTGGGGTTACGTGCAGGTCACACTGTTGCCATTGGTTTCCTACAGATTCGGCCTTGTTAACTTGGTCTTCAAAACTAGTCACTTACTTTCAGTAATGTATGAAAATGTAATGTATGAAAATGTTCTTGGAAATATCAGATAAAAAAGGTTTGAGCACTGTACACCTCTAACAGCTCCCCCACACGCTGAAGAACGAGGCTTAGCATCACATGCTAAAATCAGATTAGATTAAATTAGGTAAGATTAGATATTAGATTAGATCTTTTTTTTATCCCACACTGGGGAAATTGAGAGCGTTGCATGCTTAGGTTAGGTTTGATTAGATTATATCAGATTAGATCAGATTACATTAGATTAGAACCTTTTTGATCCCACACTGAGGAAATGTCTGACTCCTACCTGTTTATACAATCACATTATCGCACAGTTCTTGTTTGTCACTTTGCTGGTGGCAAGCAAGCAGTCCGTTTGTACTAATCTGAAAACAGCAGGGGTTGCTCATCACCTAATAATGCCTCTGTGCCTGCACCACAATACTGCCATGATCACCAAACTGTAATACCAGACACATGATCGAACTGTTGGTTCCTTCTAAGCAGGGAAGCTAAGATCATGCTGAACATTTTTGTCATGCCCCCCCCCACCAGTGTTGATTAATGCCTCTGTGACTGTACACCAGGGGAAGCTGCTGACTCACAATGATTAAATATTGAGATTTTGACACCAGATCAGCAAATATCTAATACAATCCTACGATGTGATATACTGCAAAAACAAGGCTCATGGGCAGTGTGTGGTGGTTCGACTCCAAATCAATGACTCCCACATGCAGCATCATAGTCAGGACACACTGTATCGCTCTCCATTCTGCAGCTCCTCCGTCATGTGTTGCAGTTAAATTTTTAATTTGTGCTGCTTTGATGTGACACAGTTTTCAGTTAACAGCTGGTGTCACCACAAGTGATAATGATGTATTTACGATGAATGATGAAGCATAGTGTAATAGTAGCATGAATACAGTGGAGACTCATCAAGTCAACACAATGAACCGGCGGTGAAACAGTGTGAACGGGAAAACAGCACCTAATGTCACTCAGAGCTGCGTACGTTTTATAGATTATTGAATAAAATAAACAACATCACACAACAACAAAATAAAAACAATAACAAGTCTTTACAGCAAGTTTTTACCAATGAATAAAACCATATGAGACTAGGTAATTAGTTAGGTGTTTAGTCATTCCTCAGCCTTGAACAGTCATCTGTAAAGAACTTTACCAGGGACAGAAACTGTCATTAGCAACTAATATAAAAGATTGATGTCCTCCCACTATTAGCATCTGGTAACATACAGATCTTAACTCAGCAACGGCTACTAACTATAAACAGAAAGGTTAGTCTTGCTTGAGCTTGTTGTTAATTGTTTGTCTTATGTTTTGCAGTGGTTGTAGTAATCATCATTCACTGTTGCAAAAGTACACACAGCCTTTTGGAAACCACATGGAAATTCAGCTGCGAGTGCAGTACCTCTGTTGACCAGCAGGGGTATTAGTTCAAAGATGCAGTACCTCTGCTGACCAGCAGGGGTATTAGTTCAAAGATAATTTCTTAATCACTCAAAACATGCACATTTTTATCATTATTATAATGTGTCAGTCCAAAACAATGTTCCTGTACCTATGCTAGTTTTTGGTATACTGCACAGTGGGCTAACAACCTAGCATCCAATTCACAAGTTACAGTAAAATAATATAGAAAGTACAGCTTCGAAGAACCACAAAAACATTTTTTTTCTACTACACATCGACCTGATCAGCTGCCATTTTAATTAATTAATAATTGATATGACTTAGAAAAACACACGGAGTGCATCGAAATGCTGGAGCTAAATGTTGACCACAAAACTATACAATGAGAACTTTCTGAGTCCCAATCTCAAGACTTGAAAAAAATCTATCTATCCATCCATCTACCTAACCCTATCTACAATATAAATAAGTCTCAACAGTTGTTTTCTAAGGTATAGTTAGTATAGGATACAGTACAAAGTAGGAACAGGTTTACACTGAAACAATTTGTTCAGTGGGTGACTGGGTCATCATCACACACGACTACTTACTGTATTTTTTAGGCATTTTGTACCGTAGCATGCAAGAGAAAGAGAGAGATGTGATAACAACCAGGAACATTTCCTTAAAAAAAGATGAGACTTTTGGAATAACTTTAAACCACCGCTAGCAGACAAACCTATTAAAGAAAATCACAACTCTCCCCAAAAAGATTAATTGGTGTCTAAGTGCAGGTCTATGTGTGAGCCAGAGCTGTGCACCTGTTAAGAGATGGGATGCCTACAGCTGCCTCGCAGATGGCATTGGTTACACAGCAATGATCTCTCCAAATTTTGTTAACACTACTCATCAAAAGCTAATAGTCACTGCAGACTGAGCTCTGCTGCAGCTGCCAAGCTGACATGTTGGTTGATTTGAGGTGTGTATTGTGCGCTTTCACATCCAACGACGTGTGTGAGTTTGAGGGACCACTGCCAGATTTTCTATTCGAGTGTGTCACGTTGACAAATATGACAAGAAATTTTTCATTCTGAAGCACTCCTGCCGCAGCGTTCTGTTGAGGACATTCGGCACCGATAACCTCGGTCACTCCCCTAAAGGTCCGTGCATTTAAATGCAGCGCCACTGTTTGCCTTTGCTGAAGGCCTTTCATATTGAAGTGCCCTCATCCCCAAACACGTAACAGACGGTAAACAACATGAATGATGTGCCGAGCGCTGCAGCCCCGCACACATTTATTAAATTATACTTTTCAGCCACACGTGGGCTTCCTCCGTTTGATTCATTTTCTTTAATGAGTTTGCTGATGGAGACTGGCATGCTGTAATGAAAAGGTAAAGACAAGCAAGCGGGAGAGCCATAAATAAGTCTCGGGCCATGAGGAATAATGACAGGAGTGTAGTGTCCAATTAGATTAAAAGGCTCTCTGACACAAAAGCAAGATGCTGAGTGCACTGCTCAATGAGCCTGTGAGCGACATTGATTAACGCTAAACGGATCTATTACTCTTTTTCCAGAGTACTGATCAACACTCTCGACTGCCACTTCTCAAATACTAAGGTGTGAGTTTGCCCCTACTGTACAACCATTGATGAGAATGTTATACAGAACTGGTAACCACTGGTAACTACCACAATCACCTCCTGTGTGTGTGTGTGTGTCAAGGTTCACATCTCTTTCAGTTCAGTTCAGTTAAGTCTTGTTTACTTCTTCTATATCACTGCAGATCTGCGGCATAAAGTCAATTTCATAGGGCTAGCTTCTGTTGCTTGTAATATGTAACTTGGGTTTAATGTGAACTAACCGTTTATTTACTTGTCTTTGTTTGTCAACAAGGGGCAGTGACAGGAAGAAGAAAAATCAATACTGTTCCACTAGGTGACAGCAGATGGCTAGAAAAACTAAAGAGAGAGAGCGATAACTGTTGAAGATTTCGAGTGACTTTCTTCAATTCCTGTGAGTATATGAGTGACTTTCTTCAAGTCACTGAGTGAGTATATCAGGGTTGTGTTCAACTAAACAGGTCAGAGTTTATTGCTGACTAAGTCAATTGTGAGCAATGTGAAACCATTTTTTTTTCTGTTGTTTGTTTGTGTGTTTTGTTTTTGTTTTTTGTGTAGGTTTGGTGGTACATTTTGGTCTTTGGTAATGTGAAATATGTGATGAAAAAGCTTGGGAATCACTGGACCGCACAGTTCTAATTTTAGCTATTCATTTGGGACAGATAACATTAGCGCCACTCATTCTTTATATAAAAGCAGTTCACAGCGACAGTTGTTCGACCTTAACAGGGTAAATGACTTACTCTGCACTCATCTGCCATAAAAAACCAACTATTCCTGCTCTGTTAGTCTGCACAGTGACAACAGAGAACTAACAAACAGACTTATAAAAATATGCACATTAAAAAAGTGCAGAGTACAACAGCACAGTGTTCATTTGACATTTGTATACCCAGCTTGTGGAGTTCTGATTTTAAATATACATTTTTGACAATTAAGTCAAGAACTCTCTGACAGCCTCACCACACTTCCTGTTTACCACAAGTCCCACAGTACCATATAAAGTTTATAAATAAATAAAAAGTTCAGCAACTAATATTTGTCTTTTCGCAAATGCTAAAATAAAAACCATGTGTTATTATCACCGTGTGGTAACTGCCATAAAACAGAGAGTTTGTATTCATTCAATGATTGTCTACATCGTTGTTTCCCAAAGACTGGGTCGCGACCCTCAGGTGGGTCCCAGGAGTTCACGGTCATCACAACAGCTGTCAGCATACAACCTCAAAATAGCTGCTAGTTAAAAAGCTCCACCTGTGGTTATGTCTGTGATTTTTTTATACAGAGTATAACTAGTTATAGCCTATGTATTTAATGTTAGCATTCTGTCCTGTCTTTCTTCACGCTAGACAAAAGCGCAAAAAGCCGCCACTAACCTCAACTGCGTTCTAGAACGTATTAAACACAATGTAACAAGAAGCACTTGAACAATGTTTTAATACAATTAAAACATTGCAACAATGTTGCAAAAGACAAGACCGATTGTGGAATGGAGAGTCACGAATATATCCTCATTAATGTTCAATAACGGTCAAGTACACCTTTATTTTAGGATTTAGGATTTACGTCTATTGACTTGGGTCACAAAGGTTTGTGACTTTTAAAATATGGGTCCCCAGAAAGAAAGTTTGAGAAACACTGGTCTGCATTACCACCAAATAAAGGTAAAGGTGTGAACAGATAGAACCAGACAGAACATCTCCGATAATCACTTTAACCTCTTCTGATTTACAGGTTTTCGTGTTCTGTGTGAAACACGGAAAATAAATTGATGCTAAGACTTTAACACACAATGAAGGTCATTATAAAACACTAACTTTTCTCATGCCTACAGAGTAAGAGGTGTTTGAGACGTGATGAATTGAAACACGGACAAATGTGAGCATTATATTTTTACCTGGCAGACCGGTGGTTGGTGGGGGCCTGCCTTCAGCAGACCTGGGATGACATGTCCATCTGTCACTGCACACTCGTCAGGGGCCTCAGCTTGCATCTCTAAGCTGATCATTAGAGCGTGTTTTGCGGAGGTGTTTGAATCAGCTTGGCTGCAGGGGGAAGGAAAAGCACCTTTTGCTGGTACGGCGCCTCCTCATCCTGCTGACAGAGATTTGTGGATCTCTCCTCTCACTTTTCCCGAGGAGAAATATATGGGATGATGAGAGACGTCCTCCTGTGTAAGAGAGTGTCAACATATTTGACATATAACACGGGCTGCATTAACATTCACACACCTCACAGGGTCTGCACAGCACCACCTAGATTAAAAATGCAATATCAGACACCAGGCTGCAATGTATGATGGGGAATATTAAAGTTTATTTTCAAAGGTTGGTCTGACGTCGCCCAAATGAGATCTGTATAAACCCAATATTGATATCAATACGGTAACTATAATCCATGTGTAAATATTAATAAGTGTGATGAAAAAAAAAGTTAATTATCTGTTTTAATGCTTTAATAATCTTGGTATTTTATTACAATCCAATGTTGTTTTTTTGTTTCTCAAAAAATGAGAGAGTTGAGGTTTAGAGGTTTTTGCTGGGTCCAGTCATGCATCGAGACATTCTCTGCTCAAGGACTTTTTTTTCTGTCACAGTTTTAAAAAAAGACTCCATTACATTTGGTTTCTCTCTCATGAAAACTGCAGCTTGTTTCACTGCATAAAAAAATACACTGTTTTGTTTGACTTCACCAGATGGAGAGTTGGACCGAAAGAGACAAATTGGAGAGTGTTGAAAGCAACTCTCGATGCGTTCCACACGCCACCGCGGAAACACACAGTAATGACTAAACTCCAACGAAATCATAGTTTTGCATATTTTTCTTGACATTTTCCAATATTAATGATGCCATCATTTGGCTTAGTCACAGTTGAAAACTGTTCCAGCAGTATACAGAAATAAAATGTTGTTTTCGATGATTCGTAACAAGTCATAATTATTATTGAATAATCACAATTAATTGTGCATTAATCACAACTAATCACGATTAATCGTCACTTAATCCAAAGCTACCCTGTGATTAAACAATTAAAATTTCTAACCATTTGACAGACCTAATATATATATACATTTTGGGCCATACCTCCAGCATAAGCATAAAGTATTTGTGAATAATATGAGAGTTGTTTTTGTTTGTTTGTTTGTTTCTTCATTTTTGCCAAGGGAACCTGATCGGTATACAACGACATTTGGTCAAAAACAACGATTTTACATCAAGGAATTTATTAAAATTGTTCTCAGTCTGGACTCCTTACAGTCGCAGCGTATGTCATGTCTTATTCCCATAACTGAAGGAATCTTGTCTGTATATCATTAAACAGCAAAAAGGAAAGAGCTCATTGTGATTGGACAAATGCAGAACGACAAGGTCTTGAACTTGACTGGCTGAACCATCCATTATACGAAAAAAAACGGAAAGTTGCGTTGAACAAATCCGAGCCTCTCTGGAACTTTCTACATGCCAGACCATGAAAAAAAACGGAAAGTTGAGTTGAACAAATCCGAGCCATGATTGGTAACATCCTTTCTCTGGAACTTTCTACATGCCAGACCAGTCCATGGACGCTGAATGTGATGCCTGTCTATTTCCGAAGCACTTTATTGCATGGTAAATAAGAGGCATCTGCAGGAGTTAAAGCTCACTGGGCTGTGCATAATTACTCGGTCATAGGTCTAAGACGGCTCAACATTTGAAATAGCAGCTTGTAGGAGGTGGAGGTTGAGACGCACCGAGCTGGTTGTCCTTGACAAGCATCTGCCTCGTACAATGGACTATAAATGGATGATGGTATGGAGGTGGAGTTCCCCCAAGGGAAAAGAAGAGTTGACGCAACTGTTAATCAGGCGTGTAAAACAACATGGAAATTTAGAGCATTCTTGTCGATCTGTATATCTCAGTTTATGTCTGTTTACACGCGGACACGGATGTACTGTAAAGGTCTTCGCCCTCAGGTCTGTAAAACACCAGGTAAGTGAGAGTTACAGACATATTCTAAGCATATAATGTAAGTAAAAATGGACAAAAATAATAAAACAAAAATACGTGAAAAAAAACTGGAGTTTTTAATATGCCAAAAAAGTGTCATATCTGTAAGAAAACCCAGCAATGCCTGGGTTTCATCACATGACGTGTGGCCTAAAAATAGTTTTGGGGGAAAAACGGCTGTATGTGAAAGTGAAAGCCACTAGATGGCAGCATTGCAGCTCATTTAATTAACCTATTTTAATAATCAGGGGATTGTATGCAGAATGCTCATACAGTGGTTTGTTCAGATAAACAAATACATATTACCAGGCATATATATCAGCATCGGTTTTTATCGGAATCGGAAATTAGGCGTTTGGACATCGGCATATCGGCAAAAAGTTAATATCAAATATCCCGAATTCACAACACATCATACAATACAGTGCTTGTTGTTCAATTAAATCAGATTTATCTGGCAGAAGAAAAAACACCGGCCAACACGACTTAGGTTGAAAATTAAATGAAAACACTCAGCTGCGCATTTAAATACGGAGAGAGAGAGAGAAACCGCAGCTTTGCTAATGGACCACAACACAATACAGTAGGTGCAGCGTGGCAGGAGGAATCAGGACAATCAACCTCATGAGTTTTCATGTAGACTTCAATTCAATTTCTCTTCACTAATCATAAGTATCTCAGCCCATAACTTCTACGCTTTAATTTATTTCTGTGCGGTGGGTGAAGTCACGCACCCACGCAATGGTATAAGTGGAATTCTGCAGCATAACACTTCGTGGCATTCAAACTCCACATCACCAAGACAACTCCACCGCAAAGTTCACAAAGTTTCCCTATTCTTTCTTAGGAGATTTTTTTTTTCCGACTCTACCCAGACGGATCTTTTCTATTGCTGTAAATAGAAACATAAGTATTTCAATGTTTTAGCTCATGTAAAAACGTTGGCGGTGTGGATCAGGTCACGACATATTTACTGCTGATTTATTCCCTGTGAAAAGACGTAGAATAAAGCAAAAAGTAATGTCCGTCAAATTCTCAGAACGATCTTTGTGGTGCGGGAAAATCACAACTAAGATCGTTCTCTAATAGCAGAAAAACTTAATTAACTGGCTGAGCCCCGGGGGCTTCGGTAAAAATGCCTCCCCAAGCAACGGCATAGAGCAAGAATGACCCCCAGCTACCACAGTCCTGCTTACTGATACAGAAAAAGATGATTGCTTTTCCTATTCCACTGAATTTTCAACGTTTTTACATTTTACCTCAGGGACACGGTTTCTGGGAGCACATTAAAAAAAAGGTGTAACAGAGGGAAAAGGGGCGGCGGTGGGGGAAGGGGAGGAGCAGTGCAAGTGGGCGTTATTAGACAAATACATTTTATTAAATAACACAGCAACATAATGGAACATAAGACAATGTGAAAGATGAAATTAAATGCTTGTTGAAGTATGCCGGGCGGATAATAGGGGGCGGTAATGAAACAGATGAGTTTAAGGAGGAGCGTAATGCCGCATGTTCAATTTATATGTAAATCAATCCGACCTGGACTCGGTGCCAGAGGATAGAAAAACCATTGCACCCAAAATTTTTCTCTTTTTTTTTTTTTGAATTCGGAAATCTCATGAGCTTTCAAGGGAACAGGGAGTTTGCTGCCGCTACAGTAACCCCATTTAGAGACCAGACTAATGAGGTGATTTACTCGAGAGCGACACACAACAGTGTGCACAGGATGCAACCTGAACAGGGTGTCCACACACAGCACAGGTGCCACCGACAGGGAGCAAGCTGCCCTTCTAACCTGCAGTGTGTGTGTGAATATGACACAGATAGACGGCTGACGAACAAGCCGAGGCTCTCAGCCACCTCTTTGTGTCACCTTTTTTTTTCTTTTTTGGTCCGAAAATAGAGCAACAGCGCTGCGTGTCTGCTGTGCTGACCCTTCTTGTTAGAGAGACAGCAGAGGATAATCAGAGGAGAACAAATGATGTGCTGCAAATCCCCCCGCTGTGTGACCTTTGACCCACGCCGTACTGTGGACCTGGTCTACTCCATGTCGTTGTCACGCTGCGACCGTGGTGTAAATGACATCGTACGAAGAGAATAGTTCACTACCAGAAAAATGGTGTGAATATTTGAAACAAGTATTTTTTGTTCCGCTTCAAAAACAAACGCGTGTCATCAGTATAGAAACCGCGGCTACGTTCACACCGTCGATCACTCACTAATGGTGTGGAGCGGTGGGACGCCGGGACGCCTGCGTCTGACGCCTGATAATGAATACGATGAAGATGGATAATACTTTACCCTGTCTGAAAAAACCATGCTCTCAGCTAGGGAGTGATTACTGCAGTAATTGGGATCCATGATGGCTGCCACTGGAGATATGATCACCAGGTAGCCTCCACTTACTTGTAGATAACATCGATGTCATGCTTAACAGACCCTAGAGCTACCGCCAAAAGTCAAAGCTGTGGCTTCATCATCTGCTCTACTCCTGTTTTAAACATCAGAAAAATGTTTGAACAAACGTCAGGTCGTCCCTGTATTTGTATTTTACAAGGAATTTTTATTTGTGTACTCGCTGATACCAAACAGGATAAAGCACAGGGTGTTCCAGTTCAACCCAAAACACAGTGAGGACAGGCAGAAAAGTACTTGAGTGCCGGTTCTATTTTAAAGTTCTTTTCATTAACACCGGGCTGTTACGAACCAAATATCCAACGTATGAATAGAAACTTAGGGTAAAATAGATAAAAATAATTTTAAAAAATATTAAATATTTATAACAGAATTTAACGTTTTGCAGCTGTACAGAAAGTGAGCAGAGCTTTTATACTAATAGCACAAACAGTTTCCTGCTTCCTCCAGGAAACAAGACACTTATACTGCGTAGAACTGAGTCAAACTATTTTCATGTTTCACAACAAAAACTGCAGTAACTGTTGGCTCTGTCTTTGTCCTTGATGTTACTTCTTCCAAACAGCCATATGAAAAACCCTACCCCCGGGGCTAATAAGTCACTGATCTTCAGTAGGTAAACACAAAACACTGACTGACCTCTGCTGGAGATTTCAAGTGTTTGAATAACGTATCAGGTCCGATACCGATACTGGTTTTGATTTGGTTTACGTTTTGTGTGTTCGGTCCAAATTTCCACACTTTAAAAAAAATCTGGTTTCATTGTGCATTGACTGGACCTAAGTTGTCATCATCATGTTCTCTGACCCTGTCCCCGTTTACCCCCCCCGGCCCCACCTGTCTGAGCCACGGACTTCCTGCACCATTATTATGCCAGTCACACGGAAGACTCAAGAACAAAAGACCTTAACTGGGGAAACAGGGCAGGAAGGCACTGATGATATTAATCAACTCTGGGCCGGCCATTGTATTAGTTGTGTCACTTTGTGCCACAAGGTTTGATATATTGATTATCCTTCTACGTGGTCCGTTAGAAAAAGGAAAAAAAAATCGAAGGAATGATTTATGAAGACCCCAGAGTGATCATTACCGCGAGGTCTTTTCTAGCACCGCCGCTGCTGCTGCTGCTGTTTCTCCTTTTTCAGCAGTGAAGTTTTCTAGGGTTCCTGAGGGACGTTGGTTGTCCTTTAGGTGGTGTCCTAGTGCAGAGAGGGTGTCAGGACCGCGCCACGGCGGCTAGTACTGTTAATGACCATCTGCTTTGAGAGCGACCGTTTTTTAATGAAGACGGATGTGGGGGGGATCCTACCGGGGGGGTGGGAAGGAGGGGTCAGGCGGGGGTCTAATGACGCACCCTCTGATGTCTGCACTGTTTTTTTGTGTGGTTCCAACACAACAAGTAACTCCGACAGTCACACCAGTCCTATTAAAGCTCTCACACACACACCCACAAACTGGTGCTGAATTACATAACTTTAACAGGAACTCACGGGGGAAATTCACACGTTATTAGAGACCTTTAAAACTGCGATCAGGCCCACTCACTTAAAAGTAATATGCATTACAAGAGTGGTCTTTGAACTTTTTACACCCAGGACCGTCTCCAAAAATATTTGGCTCCCCAAGCACCTCCAGTGTGAGCAATATTAAACTACAACAGCCTTAGCTCCACAGTAGGAGGAAGAAGACAATTCATTCCTTATGATACGTTTGGATTATTAATCAGGCCATGCTGAGCCGTACGATTAATCGCTTTTTGACTGTGATGTCAATTTTTGACTGAAATTGACTAAAACGTCATGGAACATGGAATTCTTTTCTTGAGGTCATTTAATTTTAAAAAGGGATTTATTTTTTATTAATTGACAGTTAATTAAAAACAATCATGTCATTATGGGCAATGTAATATTTTTATTAAATTTTACAGTCACTTTCTTAGATCTGTTTCTTAGATAAGTCACTAAGTACTTCGTTTTATAGTTTATACCAGGATTGTTTCTCGAGTGAAAGTCACTAAGTACTTCAGTTTATACCAGGATTGTTTCTCGAGTGACCACTAATCGCCCAAACTAATGTCTAATAAAAAGAGTACATCTGAACTGTTTTATTGATGCCCTGATTGGTCACTGCAGTGTCTCCAACAAAAGGTCAGTTCTCTTCGTGATAAACATAACGACATGTTTTGTTTTGTGGGGTTTTTTTAAGCAATGTAAAATGTTTTGCTCTTGAGCATCGGTGCATCTGCAGCTGATTTTCATTCTCCACTGCCGTTAAAGTTAAACGCAGCTAAATCACTGTTGTTTCATTTACTCTGTCGTTGAGTCACGTCGTGCTATGCTTGAGTTATCTTAGATTTAATTGGCTCTCTGTCACTGGAATTAAATTTCCTTTCAGTCTTGACCCAGATCTTTTGTTATCCCAGCTTTTTTCACTCGCCGTGTTTATATTAAAACCTCAGGAAATATTTCAGTTTGTGCGGCAGAGTCAGACCAAAGCCTCGTGATTCTTCCCAAACACTTGGGCCTCAGCCTTCGAAGACACCATTTCCTGAGCTGCAGCGTTCAAAACATCCACAAAGGAAAAGAAGGGGATTTCACAGCACGCACGCCTCGAGGCGTCACCCAGAATATACTCTTAAATTAAAAACAAGCCAGTGTCCAAATGGCAGCCTTAAACGTGGAGGGTGTCGTGTTAGCAAACTTTTATTGGAGTCATCCTGTTAGAAAACACAGCAGGGAGGCAGAGAGGATGAAAAGGACGGAGCTGTGATAGAAGACATGGACGCCTGAGGTCCCTGCTGTCCTTTCTTCCTTCTCCCATCACTTTGCCGTAAAGGTTATTAGAGGAGTCGACAAAGATTGATGGACGGAGATGGAAGACGCTCAGAATCCCATTTCTCTCACACTCATCTTCATCTGGGTTTGGGTCCTGACAGTGGAGGAGCGCAAAGGAGGAGGAGGAGGAGAAGGAGGAGATGGATGGATGGATTGGTCTCCTCTTTCAACTGTACGTCACGCACAGGCCTTGAAGAACACACTTTTTATTTGCCTTTTACTTTAGAAAGCGCTAATTTAACACTGTTGGCAACGCAACAAGCTAAGAGTATTTTTTTAGTGTTTACGGGATGGTTTAATGCCCCATCGGATATGGGAACGCATAACGCCGTATTTATCTGTTAATATGCTACGAGTAAGTCTGCGAGGTGCCACCGGCTAATAGGAGCCATTATAATGAGCGATGGTACCAATAAATTGATATCTCCGACAGTCGCCGTCGTCTCCAGAGCTGCAGTTAAAAAGACCGACTCAGCCTCCGCTAACCTTGTGTTTGACTCGGAACTGTCATTAGCAAATCAAAAGTGGATTAATTAATCACAGGTCCACTGGGGTGTGCATTACTTTAAGTGACTATTGTAATATAACTTGCTGAGAAAGTACCCGTTTGACATCGGAATGGATGCTTTTTCTACTTCGCCCAAGTGCGAATGCCGTCATCAAGGCGGGAGAAAATGGATCCTGTAAGTGCTGCACAGTCTATTAGTGCATTAATTCTTCTACAAATGGAGCCCTTCACCGACGGTCAACACTTATATCATCTGGCCTCCTCTGCCACTCAGCTGCACTGATTTGATGTCTTTCCCAGGAACATACGCCGCGGTGGAAACAACAAAGGAAGAGCAAGCGCCAACACCTGTGTTGCTGTTCTGCCTCCAGCTCAGACGTTTAACCATCATGTTACACTCTGACATTTGGAAGAACGTAGTGACTCACTCAGTGAGGGAGAGAGGAGCCAAATGGCCACGATGGAGCTGCTGGAGATCAGCTGGAGGCAAGTTCCAGGGTTATTGTTTTTTTTTTTCTGTCTTTCTCTTTTTCTTCACAGTTTTCTTGAAGTGACATGTTGTTTTTTTTCTGACAATTTTCTTACACTTTTAATATTACCTTGTCTAGACTATAAAAATGTGGTACCTCTT
>NC_024320.1:22730581-22768081 GCF_000523025.1 Cynoglossus semilaevis | reverse complement strand
GCCCCCCGCTGGCAAAAAGTGGGATCACGCCGCAGATGATCTTAATCTAAAAGGCACTAATGAAGTGTTGGGCATTCTATTATAAATATAGGTTTATATGGAGAAGACCGGAGACAAGAGGTAAAAAATTGCTATTTCTATATACCAGTTATTAATTAATGTTTTATAAGGATATATTTTAATATGCCGATTAAAAAAAAATTGAATTTAGCCACTATATATAACAGTATCCATTAAATTTAGCAGACGCTTTTCTCCAAAGCGACTTCTTATTATTTAATATATGTTTATATATACATTATAAATGTGTTCAGAACCAACAGTATTTCATACAGATGTGTGTGTACGGTACTACTCAGACAGTGAGACACGGTACATGTGTTGTTATTTAGCCGACGCCGTCTGTCTGTAAGTTCATCATTTTTATTAGAGGTTAAGCTTCTGATCCTCTGCCTACATTCCCCTAGAAACTGCTACCTTCCCCTCCTCCTGTAAACATGCTGGTTTCCATGACAACACAAAGCAGGATCCACAGAGTAAACACTCAGGCAGCCACGCAGGATGGAGAAGTGCCCGACGATGGTGTCTGAGCCGAGGTGAAAGGTTAGAGGAGGAAGAGAAGGACAGAGGAAGGAGGAGAGGAGGAAATGGAAATGTGTTCACTGTTTCTTTACTATTTTATATCTTGTTTTCTTGTTTTTTTTGTTTGCGTTTCCTTTTAGTTGATTTGGATATTTATTATTTATCCATCTAGATTTTATTCTCATTGATCTAAAACATAACCTGAAATTTAGTAATGTACAACTACAAATGTAGTTTTTTTTTTAAATTTATTTTATTATTTATTTATTGTAGTGTAATGTGGTCACATGTGAGAGATGTTAAACACAGCAAGACATACAAATGATGTGGGCCACATGCAAATACCTATGTCCCAAATTTCTTCAAACAAACCAGGGCTTTATACCTGACACGTTAGCATACAGTATAAGCTGTGCTGTACTGAATATACCATATTATTAGAGTATGCTATTTGCTTAATATACCATATTATTAGAGTATGCTATTTAATATTTACTGTTCGTTGGATTTAATTTGGCTTAAAAAAATAAAGGTTACTCGAAAATGAACTCAAAATATAAATCCATAATCTAGATGTAATGGTCAATGCAAACAAGATGGTAGAAGTACGTTGTAAAAGTTGCAGGTTAATGCAATTGTATGAAAACATAAAAACAAGATGCATGTAAGCTAGTGATATGTTTGACTGAATGTTCATGTTCAAGTGCAACACTAGAAATAGTTTAAATGTTTGAAACGTTGACAGAAATTTGTGTCATTTCAGGATTAAAAAGCTGACTTTTAGCTTCCTTAAATGAATCCTTATATTTTTGGTGAATCAACGAAATACATACGGATATACTGTATGTGGTATGATATGTATATTCATATATTTTATTTACTGTATTTCCTATTCACTAACATACTTGACTAATAACTTATAATTATTATTATTATTAGTTGTTGTTGTTGTTGTTGTTGTAATATGGCGGTTCAACTGACGTCACCGGAGTGGCAGCAGAATAATTAGAAACGCTTTGACTGAATTTTCTTTAATTATTTACACATTAAACCGTGGCGAGAGCGAAAGGGCGACGAAGGAAAGGACAGGAGTTCCTGGTAACGGAGCAATGAGGAGGGACGCTGAGGAGACTCCTAGACTCCTCTGCTCAGAGAAGAAGAGGAGTCTCCACAGACTCCTGGAGGAACAGAGCTGCTAACATTCCCGAAACTCTCTAAACGACGTGTCTCTGTCTGCGACGACAACAACGACCGACAGGTGAGTGAGCGAACCGACAACAACCGTCATCGCGGACTGACGTCATCAACTGACTTTTTATTTATTTTTATTGAATCCCAAATAGAACTCCATACTTGACTATATGAAAACTTTTAGGTTCGTTGTAATGATTCGACAACATACAGGCCATAGTTATTGTCTCGTATTTTTAGTTCTAGATTACTAGTTTTGATCGTTTAAACTGCAGATGTTTTTTGTTTGTAATTTTCCCCTCCGTTTTCTATCGTCTTCATTTAGCTAGTTAGTCGTAAAATGATCGCTTTTCAGTGGCGGTTGGACATGGAATTATTAAGAATTTAATTGGAATTTAAAAACCTATACAAGTTGTTTTTTAATTCTATAAGTGAGCAGTTTATCTTGTCAAACACATTCTTGGATTATTGTCTCTGTTCTGTTGCCTACACGTATATACATATACTGTATACATATAGATAGATAGATAGATAGATAGATAGATAGATAGATAGATATTGTAAAATGTAATAGTCATTGTACTAATAGAACGAGTAGCATAGAAGCATAAAATTAGCAGCAGGCTAGCATTTGTAATAAAACAAGTAGTAGTTCCAGGACCAACTAAAATAATAGTAATAGTAGGATTATTTGTAGTTTTTGGGGTTGTATTAAAAGTATGTATAGCAGAATATGTTTGTACTAAAATACATTATTTTATTTTTTATATATATATATTTCATTGAAAGTGCAGAAGGTTTTTAAGACCATGTTCCAACCATGAGCGGGAAAAGTTGCCACCTCCTGGTGTCTTCATCACTGAGCATGATCAGAGGACACCAGCCTCAGTCCATCAAGATTCCTACATCCCCCCCACCAAGGTCCAGAACTGAGAAAACCACTCACTCCTTGGCCTCGGGCAGTAGCCACGCCTCTTTGCCAACACTGAGCCTTCGCCGTCAGGTGCTGACTAATGGGAAAAGCATCCAAAATACATCATCACAACAACCGGTGCCTCCTCAACAAACGACGACCAAAGCAATTACTAACAATGGTGTTAAAGGTAAAACAGTCACCAATATTTAATTCCTAAATTCCTACTGTTTAATTCCTAAACAGTGTTTATAAAATGTCAACAACAAACGAGGATCATTTTCTTTTCATTTTTTTTCTGAAGCAAAACAAATGCAGTACAGGAAAATGCTAAAGTAACAAAACTGAACAGAGGTTAGGGTGTCTCCGTAGAAACTCAAAGCAGAGACAAGCTTTCTGTAGGACAGGCCAGAACTAGCTCTAATTGAATCACTCAGTCCTGTGCATCACTCTGGGTTATGACCCACCATTTGAAAAGCACTGCCCTGGAAGACCAATGTCAAGACCACTCATCTAAATGTCAGTGTGATTGAGCAGACAAATTCAAGGTAAGACTCTTAGCTGTGTCTCCTCAGTAAACTTCCTCTCATATATGTTGATAATTAACCAGGCGTAAACCTGTTTGAACAGTTCTGTGGAAGAAAAAAAAGCGAAAGATGAAAAGTTCATTAGTGATTAACAGAGAAGAAAGGTTCTCAGGGCTGGAAATGATTACTGTCCTTTCATAACCATGTGTAAGGGACAGTGGTGGCTTGGTGGTTAAGAAAGCAGACTTGGGTCTGGACGGTGTCAAGTTCAAGTCCACTAGCTGAAAAGTAACCTCTCAGGTGCATTGAGCAAGGCAAGCCCACAAGTTTTGAACCTTACACGTTAAAATTTGTTGAACAAAATTTGAGGTGAGAATGTGGATAAACTCTTTCCTCATGTTCTCGTGGTTTGTCTGAGATTATGTCCATCAGGTGGCGCTGTGTCTGTGCCCACCATGGAAGTATTTGGAAGGCCAGTCGCTGCAGACCAGAGAGTGACCAGTAATCACATGACTGCCGTTACAGGCCACGCATGTACATCAGGACCGGCTGTGCCTTACGCTCCGTCTCATTTGCACGGTGTTCCGGTTCCTCACACTGAAGCCAGGTTGGTGACACCAATAACGATTGATGTGAGTGACGATGAACAAACCTTGAGAGTGTTACTATAGCAAACAAAACCAATATGTTTCAGATCCTTACTATCCAGAGAGTCCTTGGCATCTACTACCCTCAGTCTATTTGACACACAGTCTGTGTTTAGTGGGAAACATGACTGGCCATATGGCTACCGGGTGCTCCCCCCACTGGGGGAACCTCAGTGCTCCACCCAAGCAAGTGAAGGTGGAGAGCAGCTCAGTGCTTTACCAGATACAGCCATGTCCGGCACAATCATATCCGGAGGCACCAGCACCTCCGCCTCCCTGCCTTCCTATCTGTTTGCAGGAGACATCGGAAGCCCTAGACCACCCCGGGCCAAGAAAAGGACCCTCTCCATATCGCCCTTGTCAGACGTCATTGGTACAGATTTCAACTCCATCATACGGACCTCTCCTACCTCACTTGTGGCCTATATCAACGGTTCCCACAGCTCCCCAGTCTCCTTCACCACACTCTCACCGGCCCAGTCCGAGTGTTATGGTCACTTTCTGGGTATGAGAGGGGGATGTATCCCACAAGTTCATCCCTACAACATGCCATGCTCTTCCAAGAACATGGAACCACAGACTGAACTTGGACGAATGCAGGTTCTAGAAGAGAGAGGGAGTCTAGAGAGCCACAAGACAAACATGGTGGTGGTGGAGCAGCAGTGTTTCCCAGAGAGACCCTCAGAGACCTGCGTTCAAACCTCCAACCATCTGCTGCCACCATTACAACTACAGCCGTCATTGTTGGCCACAGTACATGAAGATGACACTCAACAAGGGCCTCCGCCACCGTACCACTCCCACCAACACATACGCCTCTCGAGGCGCCAATTCAAAACATCCGAGGAATATCACTCTCATTCCATGCTTCCTTTAAGGAATGGGATGGGCTTCCTACCACAGATCCCAATGTTGGAGGAGGAAGAAGGTGAACTGGAGGACTATGGAGCCCACGGCTGCAAATGGCTGGACTGCAGTGCAGTTTGCGACCAAAGGGAAGAGCTGGTGCGGCACATAGAGAGGGCACACATAGATCAGCGGAAAGCTGAGGATTTCACCTGCTACTGGTTGGACTGTCCACGAAACTTCAAACCATTCAATGCCCGATACAAGCTTCTGATCCATATGAGGGTCCATTCAGGGGAGAAACCCAACAAGTGCACGGTACATCACTCACATCACAGCTGTTACAACCAACATTTTCATCAACACCAGATTTGTCTGCAGATTCAACATTTTCATATAGCAAAGTATCTAGGGCTAGGAAACTAACTGCATCCACATGTTCTGTGTTTGAAAGCCATTCTTTCCTCTTTACTTGCCAACCTGGTAATTAGCAGAACTCTGTGATAATTGACGTGGGAGTTAACTCAATTGTGTAGTCATTAAATCAGCACAAAGGAGGCACTTTAGATCTGGCATGGCACTGTGACACTGTCATCGCCTAGACTGTCGGCAGCAGCAGATTTGCCAGGCCGCTGTCTGAAGAACTTGGCTGTAGTTCTGCGAAGGTGATGCCCCACATGCTGTCTCTGTGTAGGTCTGTGTCTACAGCCCCGCACCCTGCCCCAAAAGACACTGGCACCAGTTAATAGGCCCTGTGATAGTTGAGTAGTTGGCATTGTGGTCAAATGGAGGAAAGATATAACTTTATGTGTTAACAGACGATGTGTCATATCACCGAGGGTGTCTGCCATCTCTGATGCACTTGTTTATTTATATATGGCGATGATTTAACGCTGTCGTTTTTGAAGTGTTCAGAAGTTCAGACTTCAGACTTCCTCTTCCTCTGATTATTTTTTCTTTTTACACCCTTTTTTTAGTCACCACTCAAACCCATCTGTCCTTATGTATTGATATATCACACCTCATCTATGCATCTATGTTTACATCTATGTTCTGCACCGTGTCCTTAAACTATCTGGGGTCAATCATTTTGCCCCTCTGTCTGATAGCATTATCAAAAACTAGTGATTCTCATTAATATATTTGGGAAATAATTCAGATTTTAATGCACAGGCAGATTGAAATAGTGCACTGTCCGTCCACTTATCCTTGCTCTTATACACAGTCAATACATTATTTACACATACTGAGGGGAAACGTTTTGGTTTCATTATGATAAATCAATCTTAAAATACCATCTCAGCGCCTAGCATACAGTACGTTTGTGGAACTTCAGGTCAGACGCTCGTGACTAGTCAGTCTCTCTGAGCACAGGTCAGTCAGTAAGAAGGGTTTGACTGACTGACTCAACTGACAAATGGACTGTAAGACTATAAATATATATATTTCCTTTTTTTTATTTTGTAATATTCCTTAAATTATTTCAGCACCATCTTCTTAACCTCATCCCCAAACTGATGCTGGGAATATAATATTGCTGTTTCTAACCCTATCTTGGCCACCAAAAATCTTTGACGGTGCCAAATCTGAGCAGGAAATCTAGCATCAATCCCGGCTGTTAAGATGTTAAAGTCAAAGCCACAAATGTAGCAGATACTACCTTGGCAGTACTTTTCAGATAGTGCCACATTTTCATATAATATAATAAAGGGCAAAATAAGTATTAGTATAAGTACTAGAGCCCTGAATCTGTGCTCCACATTTCTAAGGAAACTTATAAATTAATTGTTGACGTCCTAAGATTGATGCCTCTAGCGTCGCTAAAAATAACCTTGGTTACGCAGCTTCGGTCCAAGTTTTCGCTCCATTTTTGTCCTTTTCTCACCCCTGTGGCGAAAATACTTGAGAATTTTGATGAGAACTTGATTTGCCAAACACACCTCCTGTTGCAAAGTCAATCATTAACAGAGTGCATACCTGCGGTCAACCTTCAGTACCAAAATAATCACTTATTAGCAGGAACCAACTCTGTTGCCATGGGGGGGTTGAGTTAGTGCCTAGTGATCCCGAGTTTCATGAGATTATTAAGTGATGAGAAAAGTATTTAAGTGGTCAAAAAACGCAACTACCAAAAATGGAAGTGTTACAGTGCTAGCTGTGTACAGGGGTTAGAGTTCTTTGTTCTCTGAAGAGAAGAGAAAAGAGAGGAACAAGACGGTATGAACTTCCAGCAGCAGTTACACTGTTACACTCCTCAGTGATAGATACATCAGTAAATCAAACACATTTGATAATGAATGAAAAACATAATTAGGGATTTTTACCTAATTAATTACAACTAAATTTGTTAATGTGTCCACTAATGAGGTTTAACCCTGTAAAACCTGACACAAATTGGAACTAAAAAAATTACAAATTAAAATAAAAAAAAACAAAAATTATTTTTTCTCTTTTTTTATCATTTTTTGTTAATGTGTCCACTAACGAGGTTTAACCCTGTAAAATCTGACACAAATTGGAACTAAAAAAAAATTACAAAATTAAAATAAAAAAATAACAATTATTTTTTCTCTTTTTTTATCATTTTAGATTTTTTGGCAACTTTTTTTGCTCACAACAATGTTCACTTGTGTAACAAATATAATACAAAATGTTTTATGGGTTTATGGGTAAAGTACTAAAGAAAGAAATTAGATTTACTAACATTGATTTACATTTATTATTCTTTAGCGTTTTTTTTTCATTTATTATTCTTTGCATTTCAAATAGATCATGTGATTATTTGCATGATAATTTTGAAATCCTGCATATGAAAAATCCTAAATCCCACAAAAGTACTTAAATGTTTAGAGAAAGCTCAGCTCTGTGGTCTCATTACCAAACAAGCTGAGACTCAGAGCCTAGTTTATCCCAGGGACTGATTGACAGTCTGGTAAACCAAGGCTGAAAAAAAAAAAAAAAGTGATGAAAAGAGTGTGATGAAGGAAGTGCGAGCCAGAAACAGAACAATGATGCAGCTCCTGTTACACAGTAAACATACAGGGCAGGTCCAGACTTGTACAAGTGAACTTACAATCTGTCTTTCAGTGATGAGTGTTTACATATCCTCGACTCACTGGTCTTTTTGCATATGTCAGTGTGATTTAAACACATGAGGTTGTAAAAGCACCATTTGACCATGGAGCCTCACTGCCCCTTCATTAGTGGTTTATTGTTACTCTATGCAGTTGGACTGAAATTTGCATTTTTACAATTTATCCTCAGGTGATGGAAACATGGCTGCCCTTGGGAGCATGTAGGGCAAACATGTTTTTTTAATGTTTTTATAGTTGGCCCTTTTTTATAATAATTATAATAATTAAACAATATTTGAAATTACACAGCATCAGTAATTGGTACAGTGCAGCAGAAATCACTCAATGTCAGCATCAACTAGCTTAGAGTGTGACCAGACCTCACCTTAAAAATCCATCCATCCACCCATCCATCCAACCTTAAAAATCCATCCATCCACCCACCCATCCATCCATCCATTCATCCATTTATCCATCCATCCATCCATCCATGTACGGTCTGGTTGGTTTTCAACATTCAACAGCACTGATGATATTCCTGTAAATGATAACAATTATGACTTCCGTTAAGAAGTGGATTTTCTTCAAATATATTTGATTCATTTGAATGGTACAAATACGTTTCTTGTCAGACAAAGAGATTAAAGTTAAGGAGAAATTACAAAAAGGAAGCCAAAAATATATATATATATATATAGGCGTGAAGTAAATGGACTCCAGACTGGGAGCAGAACAGATGCTGCTGACAGCACTGCCCTGGTCATTGTGCAGCCGGGTCACGAGCGAGCGTCTGCCAGGGTCTGTCAGAAACTGGCTGCCACACTGATCTGCACTGCTGTCTTTGTTACAGCCCAAAGGTCTCGTGGCAGAGTAAAAAGCCCTTCATGCTTTATGGGTAATCCATAAGACAGAGTTTTACACAGTCATCTGCCTTTGGCTAGTCCTGGCAGACAGATAATAAGATTTATTTTGGCTCTTGCTTTTTCTTCCACTATGGGTTTGAGGAACCATTTATCTCTGACTTTAGTTCTGCCTGTGCTCTTTTATCAAACTGACCAAAGGTCCGGCAGTGTACGAACTTTCACCTTTCTCTATCCTTAATGCTGATAATCTTTTTTTTAAGGGCAGCAAAAAAAAAAAACTGTCCAACGCCTACTGCTCTGAAATTAAATAATACATTTAGGAGATGGACAAGTAGAATTTACACATGCTTTCTTTGACACAAGCAGCAGAAAAACAATGATGTTCATGTCGTGGACGCCAAAACAAAACAAACAAAAATTTGGCACAATTGCTCAGTCTCCAAGTCGCCACGCTAATTAAATCTTAGGTCACAGCAGATAAATGTTGACCAAAATATTTAAAAATGAGCTCAAGAATAAACACCACAATATTTTAAAGTGAGCAACAAAAGAAAAGCTGCAGAAGCAATATAAGACAGAAGACAACGCCAAACAACAACAATGAAGCCAAAACATCCGCCTAGAAATTGCTAGTTAGTCAGAGGTTAGCCATGATAATGTGTAAAAGTCTCCGAAATATAATTATTTTTACCGCAAATATCAGAAAATGGTCTTTATATATTATAAACAAATCCACTAAAAGACATTCTTGGACACAGGGGACCCAACAAAAGTCCCTGAGCCATACTTTGGATATGTCTTTTTTTGCTTGTTGTTTTTTCTAACGTATTTAATGTAATTCAAAAAAGATTCAATTTTTTATTTTTTATATTTTGAAGCTATAACTTTGTCAGAATACAGCGACTGTCATGACTTGGACTTTGGACGATTGCACTTAATTTGTCAAGGTTAAACCACCCTGATTTTAAAAGAAGATGTGTCTGTGTTGTGGTGACACAGCACAAAGGTTCAGACATCTCTGTGTGGAATGCAGGAAGAATGTTCTAAGTAAATTATTAATAAGAAAGGAAAAATAATTTGGTGTCGGCAGTGACGGCCGAGACGTATCAGCATGTGAGGAATCCAGTCTTGGGGGGAAACATAACATCATCGGACGTGCTCTGCGTGATTCTGCCGTAAAGGTTCAGTTAAAAACAAATTCCAACACCCACACCCCACCCCACGCCCGTGGGCAGAATCAGGAAGTAAAGTCCAGAATGTGGGAGTAAAATCCTGCCTTAACCCAAGCAGAGACTGGATGACTCAAGTACTTGAAGAGTGAAGTCACAGTTCCATGGTATGTGGGGTTTAACATCGTCACTTACATTGGTTCACACCAACCGACAGTCATTAATGTGTGCATAAACACTGACCCCTGCTGGTGACACCATTGACCATCACTACATTCCTGTCTTAGCAACAACCTCAGTGTCAGGTGTCGGTCCATATTTCCAGGTGTAAACAAGACAAATGTCCAACTCCATATTTCTTCCACTCATTTTATACTGCTTCTGTAGTTTGGGGCAGTTCCCATCAGTCAACAAGTGAGGGCGATGTACTCTCTGGACAGTTTGCCAATTCATCACACGGCCACATATAGAGACAAACAAGCGCTCAACTCACACTCACACCTAAAGTGTCCAAAAAAAAAAAACAACTCATATTTTAGTTTTGGTTTGTGGGAGTAAAAACAGAGAAACTAGAAAAAAAATATTTTTTATTTAACCAACAAAATGGGAATTTTGTTGCTGTAAGACAAGAGTCATGTGAACCAAGTCCACCATGTATTAACCAGAAATTAATGGGATTTGTTTCAAATGTTTTGTCCATTTATCCATTCTGTATGGTTTACTTTATGCTGATGTTTAATTTGGCAGGACCAGAGGAGCTGCATCACTACAATATGATATATGTAAAGATATATGTTGTAAACTTTTTGCCGATATCCGATATGTCGATATTGTCCAAACACTTAATTTGTGATTCCGATATCAACTAATACCGATATATTCCTGCTAATATTTATTAATTTATCTGTACAAACCACTGTATGAGTATGAGATTAATTATATGAGCTGCAATGCTGCCACCTAGTGACTTTTACTTTAACCTACAGCCGTTTTCCCCAAAACTATTTTTAGGGCACACATTATTTGGTGAAACCCAGGCATCAGGTTTTCATTATATATATATATATATATTACATAATATGCTAATATCAGGCTGATAATATCGGTCGGCTGATATTATCGGACATCCTTAATCTCGTATCTATTACTTATTAATAGAACAGGTCGCTGCTTTACCTGTCAATCACAGAGTTGACAACTAATCACTTACTTCTGTCATGTATCTGTATTAAATACTGTACTGTAGGGCTCAAAGAAGAACATATGTAGTACACTTTATGACCACCAGGTGTGCTGTATTCATATGTGGTTACAGTTCAAGGGCTGCAAGAAGGCATTCTCTCGACTAGAAAACCTAAAGATCCACCTGCGAAGTCACACGGGGGAGAAACCGTACCTGTGTCAGCACCCAGGATGCAACAAGGCTTTCAGCAACTCCAGTGACAGAGCAAAGCACCAGCGCACCCACCTGGACACAGTGAGTAAAGCAGTGGTCCCCCTCCCTGCCCCCTGTGTGTAGCGGACTATTGTGAAGCCTGTGCTTCATTTTCCTGCTCTGTGTCTGTGAACTGTACGTAGAAGCCGTACGCCTGTCAGGTGCCCACCTGTGCCAAGCGTTACACTGATCCCAGCTCCTTGAGGAAACACGTCAAAACACATTCATCAAAAGAACGACAGTTGAGGAAAAAGGTACGACAAAGAAAACTGTCCTTTTCATTTTACCTTACAGGTTATTTGACTCTTTTATGGTTTATTTCTATATCAATTGTCAGTGCTGGATTTCAGTGGTGTGTTTTGACAAGAATTTCATGATAAAATACGTGTCACAATACGGGGCACTAAGGCGATATTTTGCTATATATTGCGATAGTAAAGGCATGACGATATATTTTTCGTTATCTAAAACTGGAACAGAGGGATCTACTTTTAGGCATGACGATATATTTTTCGTTATCAGGTGACTAAAACTGGAACAGAGGGATCTACTTTTTTAATTGCTAGAGAAGAAATAAAAGCAAAATAAAACGGACCAATACCATCGCATTTAATTGTTGATTAAAAAAAATATCGATACAGTGTCGTGAGACAAAATAACGCAATATTTCAACTTAATAATATTTTATTCACAAGTCAAAGAAGTATGTGAACGGCAACTGTATTTAAGGAAATTAAAGCTCATTTCCATTTAACTTATTGCTGTATGTCATCTGCACGTTCCCTGTTCATTGTCAGTGTTAATTGGAAATATTAGTCATTTATTACTATTATATATATAATATAATATTATCATTATTATTTGAAAAAGAAATAAGAAAATGTGAGAAATAATCACAGCTGTACGCCTCCATTTGTCCTCTCACTAAAAACATAATGTTGTCTTTCCTTCGATATAAACATTACAGTGAAATGTCACAACTGTTACAACAGTAAATTAAAAGATTAAAAAGTAAGATTAAAAGTAATAAAATTCTAGAAGAATCCAGTTCATTTCTTAATAAAACTCTGCCGTTATTCATAGCGCAAATGGTATTTTCAAAAGTCGTCTCAGCTGTCTGTCTTTGTGTTGTTACAGATATTTTCACTGGAAAACACAGGTTTTATAATGTGCTCTCCATTACACCCTCGCTGCTTAATTGCGTACAGAAAAAGTAATTAACCCTAATTGACCACCATCTTGGTGTAAAGGCGGCGGATTAAAATACCCAGCAGCTGCCTGCTGTATCAGACCCAGTCTAAAAAACACAGAGTGGATAATGAGTATTTTCGACACACATTTTCTCTGACACTTAATTCAACTTCGTTAAGAACTGTCTTGTTGTGACACCTCGGCGTTGCAGCGTTTGCGACACCGTATGTGATTCTTGCTCTTTCGCTCTGACTGAGGGTTATGTCACCATAGATACAGACAAAGAAGGTGGGAGGAACTAAAATAAGTGACATTTTTACAAAGTCTCCCCCGCACGAGAAGCTGTATTCATCAAAAACTCAAAGAACAATTATTTAGTGTTAGCTGATTTTCTTCAAGGCGGAGTGCAGAGTGGAGGTGAAGCCACAAAAACCAATCATTACAATTAATCTTACTGCATTTCTGTAAAAACAGTAGAGCAAAAAAACAATGTTATTTTTTTTTCAACTGTTGCACTGAATTATATTTGAATCATCTTAAGAATGAAAATGCAGAAATCTCCCTCGGTTTCCTGACTGTTCCATTTACTACATTCCAGCTGAAATCGACCACCGACGTGACCCAGGACTCTCTCACAGACTGCCTGACCATCCACCCACTGCAGCCCAGCTCCTTCTCTCCTCTGTCTAAGGTCGACAGCGCTCTGAACTCGTCCCCTGCCGCAACGTTCGACTCGTTCTCAGGTGCAGTAGGCCTGAGTGCCGGCTTCTTCTGCGTCCGTCACATTGGTGTAAAATTCAGATCAACTAAAAACCCGTACAGTCGCCGTCTTCTTCAGTCAGACTGTCGTACATAAAAGGCTCGTACTGAACTGAACTGTCTGCTCCACAGCTGCTCCACAGGCACGAGGATCTCCCTGTAATCCTCACCTGGCTCTGCTCTGCTCCTTACAACATAATTTCAGGTATGAAGAATTTCAAAGTCTTTGTCATGAATCTGAGGCTCTCATATATGTTGACATGGATTTGTTTAACAGGCTTTTGAAGGCCATTCGGTCCTACTTAGTGTTATCTATATACACACATATATACAGTGTATAGAAATATATATACATAGAAATATATATACAGTATATAGAACATACAGCGGAGCCCCAGAAATATACTAATAACCCTCCAACCCCATCTAAACATCAAAAACATAGACATAAACAAATATGTTGATAATATAAAATATTAATAATTAAGAAAACATTTTATATTATTGTTATAAAAATGGGTAAAATAACCCAGTGAGGGACAGTGAACGTGACAGCGCCACAGTGTGGAGTGAAAAACTGGAGCTGGGTTGAGCACTCGTAACTAAATATTTCCTCGTATCAGGAGCAAAATCTTGGAATAATCAGATTTCGGGAATCTCGTATCTAGGGTGTCCGCTGTATATACATACACATATAAAATAAATGTATATAAGTATATGTGTGTACTGTATATAATTGTATATTTATGTCTTTATATACATATATAAGTTATTATATACTATATATAGATACAAGAATTCACATCGTCCATGTTTGGTACACTTTAAAACTTTAAAAAGCTCATCACCATGGAGAAACAAAATAACTTTAAAAAGCTCATCACCATGGAGATACATGTAGAGGTGGAACAATTACTGTGAGTAAATGTCTAGTTTGATACTTTTAATTATTCCTCAGGTAGACATACACAGTGGTGTGCTTCCATTCAGTGAGATGATGAAGTTCAACTGTGAGGCTGTTTTTGTTGGATCACGTCTTGACTTCCTGTCATCTTACTGTACCATGATTACAGAACCGGTTCAGCCTTAAACCTCGGAGCTTTATCGTGTTAAGTCCACAGTAAATCTTCCTTAGCTGTTCAATAACTGTCATGTTCAAACACAGCACCGTGTGGATCACCATTAAAACCCAACTTTTCTTTAACATAAATCACCCAAACAAACAAAAGTGGCAAAATCCTTCAGACGTATTCACTCGATACCGTGTCAAATGAGACCAAACGACTGATCGCATTAACAACCAAACTGCACCTCAACGACTCACAGAAATTCAACCAAGCTTGTAAATTTCTTGCACTTTTCCAAGGCTTGTTTTTTTTCCTGTTTTTGTTTTTGGCCTCCCTCCTACAGTAGCTGCTCCTCGTGGACTTGACTCCTTAATATTCATGCCGTACAGATTTGTTTTGCGAGACACTACATCTTTGCGATTACTTTATCAGACTTTATCCGCAGCTCAAATCCCATCGCTGCATCCCATCATCAGATGGTCCATAGAAACACATTTTGAATCGATAATTTATGGGATCTGACATTATTGATCTGATGTTCCAGTATGTTACTGTGTTAGCTGTGGTTTGGCTACATGGCTGCACACAAGTGTGGGAGGATGGGTAAGGCCCATTTCACCCTATTGCCCCGGTCAACCCTGAGGAAAATATGCCTTCATTCTTCCACTCCAAAGACTGTGATAAAGGATTTGTGCTGTTCTGAGCAGCCAGATGCTGCCGGTTCCCCGACTGCCTCTGATTGTTCTCCTATCAGCAGTAGGCCACAGCGCTCACTGCAGGATCCTGAGTAGACAATTGGGCTGTGAAAAGCAGACTTGGCCTTGCCTCATTGGTCTCGCCCGCTGGTATTAATGGCTGCTATAGGCGCTGACAAGAGCAGCTAAAGAATCCAATAAGTGAATAAAATCCGAAAATACCATTGAAGGAGGTGGAAGAGGAGAGAGACGGGCGTAATTATGATTTTTTTTTTTTTCGATGTGAAATCGATTTGGAAATCCTTGTTGATGTTTCATTCTCTGGAAATCCCTTTGGGTTCCCATTCTCTGTTTGACAGCGAGCGTCGGTTCCTTTAATATAGCTGTTATTGGACATTGGAATGTGTTAGTTGGTCAGAACTCTCAGCAGGGGTCTCGGATGTCTTCACCCTTCAACAATATTTGATTCGATGTGAGCCAACAATGAAAATCCGTCTTATTTGATCCTGTCTAATACACGTAGTAGTGGAAAATATATTTCCTTGAGAGCCAATAATTTTAAGTATAAAGTATTTTATAAAATATATTTCCTTGAGAGACAATAATTTTAAGTATAAAGTATTTTATCACGATTATTTAACACAAGGCAAAGAGAGTACGCTGCCGCCACAAATGCGCAAAAATAGTTTTTTTTATTATTATTTTAACACTATCATTTCTGTAATGTTTTACTTGAATATCTTTGAAATTATTTATTACTTATTGTGATAAAAAATGCCAGATAAGATTTATCCGAGGACCAGATGCGGTCAGCAAAAGAGCCACATCTGGCTCGCGAGCCACAGGTTCCCGACGTCTATAAATGCTACTGCTACGTCCTAACTTTGCACGCAGCGTCGGCCACAGTCCTCCTCGTGGTTGATGATAAAACTGAGGTCAAACTGGAGCTCAGTTAACACGATGTTTTGGTTAAAATTTAACAGTAAATTCGGCTCCAGTTAAAGGTTGATTCATTAATCGATCGTTCGCAGCTACAGTCATGTCTACACTGAGTAATGGCCTTTAAAAACCGCCAGTTATTTGTTCCATACTGTGTTTCAAAAGAATTGAACATAAAAGAACCATGGGCTCAAAAAGTCAAGTGAAGGAATCATCTCTTATCACTACTTAAAATGTAATTAATTTAATTTCAGAATATTAGGAGTCAAATAATCTCAAGGATGTGACTCACAAGAATTTGATATTTTCATCCAATTTCTTAAAAAAATAAAGTTGAAGGAGTTGAGTTTTTTTTTTCCGAGGACATCACGTTATTTTTAATTAAAGTACAAATGTCTGTTTCTTCAAAGTGACAGCTCTTTACACTCACATGTGACAATTTAAAGCGTCAATCCATGAATCTAAAATTAGAAACATCCATTAGTCAATTTAACGGATGTGGTGACAGATGTGTGCTGTAATTAAACCAACAAAAAGGTGTCAGAAACACGGTCGCAGTTTCTGGTTTTAACATAAGGAACGTGGTGATTTGCTTGGCTCCAATGTCTCCTTTGTTATAAAAAAATGTTTTTAATTCTCAACAAGTCAAAATAAAGGATAAAAATTACATTTTCTATCATACTTTTAATTTACAGATAATGTTTTCTTCATGTGATGTTTCACCAGTTTCTTGAGGACCTCTTAAACTCATCTTAACAGAGACGTAAAGAACACCAATATATTCAGGTCGATTTGCTCGTGTAGTATTTTAAAATACCTGTTCATGCTGCCTTAGTGTCTGCTTTAATTAAATCTAGTCGTTAGAATGATGTGACTTTTACACCTCTATCAAAGAAGATAATAACATTGAGTTCCATGTCTAAAACAAAGGCTGTCGTGTATTAACACTGTCTGTTTCAGAGGATGAAAAAAAAAAGAAATCTCTGCCGATTGTTTCGCCTCCATAGAAGAGTGTTTTAATTCACTCTGAAATATTTCAGGTTTGTTGATCCTTCCCCTCACCAGCTCTTCCCCGAGGACACACGCAGGCCTTGCTCTTCCACCTGCCACCCTCACCCTCCCTCTGGGACAACCCTTCACAACAACCACGACCTGAAGCAGCCCAGCCGGCCTCCTGATCTGGCTGATCACACTCCAGGTTGGTTTTTTTTTATTATTATTATAGCTGCATTTTTATTGTTTGTGAAAATACTCGCCGGTGGATATAAATACAGTTGTGCTGAAGGGGGAAGTTTGTAGTGCAAGTTTCGCATCTGAGCCTATTAGCAAATGTGTGGGCGTCTTGACAGTCTGCTTGAGCAGATTTTCTCACATGCACATTAATTGTGCAGTACATAGTTTTAAGATGTGAAGCAGATGGCCGCTGGTTTTTTTCTAGTTGAGACAAAGTAAGGCATCGTCGTTCTGTGCACCTTTAAATACACATCACCTCTACTCCTCCCTCAAGACTTGACAGCCACAGCCATGTTGACGGGGTCTTCACAGAGAGTTTCCGCCAAGTTGATAATAAAAGGCGTGAGAGAAGATATAAATATCATTAAAGCCATAAACCTACGGACATTTATAGAATTGTTTCCAGGGAGTGGGAACAAAATCTAGAATGATTTCGCTGTCTCTCCTGCAGATCTCTCACAGCAGGTGAAGATGCTCTACGCCCCTCCACCCTACGGTGGGGCCACAGCACAGACCGGTTCCTGTCACCTGATGCAAACCGATGCTTTTGGTGACAGCCTCGCTGCAACAGTCAATAATCCCACAGAGGGAGCTGCAACATACGGTGTTCACCCCTGCATTACAGGTAATAAAAAGTATAATCTAAATATGAATAAAAAACAAACCTTATTGCCAATGAATTTAGCATAATGCATATATGTATATATGCATATATGTATATATACATATATATATATATACAGTATATATTTATATATGTGTGTGTGTGTGTCACTGCAGAGCTTGAAATCAGCACCCAACCACATGAAGCGTCTCCTAATGAAGACTTACAGGGAGAGGATTTCTTCATGGTGACTGGTCACTTCACAGACCGGAGTCCACACATTTATACAGATGATTAATATCACTGAGAGTCAAAATGTGCGTTATGGCATTTTTTTTATTTTTTATTTTTTTTTTGCACACCCCAGAGTCTCACAGTTTCACTGAAACCAAGAATGGATCAGCTTTACTTTTATTACTTAGCACAATAAAATCTGAGATCCACCTGAGATGCTGCCTGTAGGGTTATGTCTTCACTTCAATCTGTGTAAATGTACGACCGTCTGACTCATCGCCGCTGACTTGAAAAGTTTTATGTCATTTTGTGAGACCGACAACAGTCCAATCAATGTATGCAAAGACTCACTTGTTTCTTTCTTCCCTCAGACTTTTGACCTTGTAACCATAGTAACAAGATGTTAATACCATGTTTCAATGCAACGTTCATAGCCTGACTGTACAGTAGAAGAAATCATGTGTCTAATAGAATGAAAACAGTTCATAAACCACAAAAGTTTCTGAAGTAGTGAAAGTGTCTGTGTAACTGTAGCTCAAGAACAGATAATGATGGAGTCTGGAGGTTATTTACCTTTCACAGTGTCATGACTACTCAAATTCACTGGGACAAATTTTAGAAGCTTGGCAGAAAAACAACCTCTTAGCAAACAAAGATGCTAATACTAAGAAAAACAAATAAATGTCATGAGATATTACATATTAGCCAAAGGATAACCCAAAACTAGCATAGTATTAGCTTAAAGTTTGGCAAAGTAGCATAAGCTATGCTAAATAGATAGCCCAACATTACTGAAAAAGGTTGGTTAAAATTAAAGCCAAATATAAAAACAAAATTGAAACTGTCGAAAGTTAAGAAAAAACAGATTTGAGGGAATGACTAAAAGTAAATCAAAGGTTAGCTTACAAAAAAGAAGCTAACTGCGATATAACTATAAAGGAGCTAAACCATAAGGAAGTCATGTAGAAAATATCTGAATAATAAAGGTTTCCACATAAATACTGCAATCATTAAGACAACATTTAAATACGACATTTGCAACAAGCCAAAAATATCCGTTACACCCAGCTTCAATTAAAAAATGATGGAACAAACTGAATCCATTTTAGTAACTTTAATTTTCAAAGTGCGAGACAGATAAATGTCAAGGTCTGTTTTTTTCAATACTGCAGAAAAAGTAATAAAGACGACAGGATTCGACTCGAAAAGATCCAGATGAGAGTTTAGTTCAGGAGATACATTTATTTTACCTCTGAATTGAATGGAGGCTAAGATAAACTGATGGACTGTAGTGATTGGGTTAACAATGACCCAGAGGGAGGGGATATAATGTTTGGCAGAACATTTGTTTAGGCAAAATACTTTTTGTTTTATATACTGGTCAACATTTGTACATATGTGGGATCAACTATCTCTATGCAGTTTGTTTTTATCCAAGAAAAGAAAAATGAAGTTTTTATTAAAAATACCATACATTGTGGTAAAAAAAATAAAAATAAAATCACTTCTCTTCTGAAGGTAGCAGGCTCATTAAGATCATGGTAAATTAGCAGCCACAGCTGTGCGTGCCAGTGGAGTATATTACACATCCAGGGGGCACTGCATTATTTTATTTTTTTTAATTAAAAGGACAAACTGTTTTACTTGAATATAATTCCTTTTGCAAAAGACTGTCATGCTTCAGACGGGTTTTGCTAGTTGCCTAGCAACAACAACAGCATTTTCGAAAAAAGCATCTGTCTAATACAGCTAACCAAAAAAAAAAATCTGCTCAGTGGGCACAGGTGGTTGTTTGGAATTTATGACATTCGCAAACCTCCCAACAATGTGGGTTTTGTTTTCGTTCCCTCTTCCCAATTTTGTTGTGGCGCACGTGTGTCAAAAAGGTGAAAGCAACCAAATGTTGCAGCTGTACTAAATGTTTTCATCTTTTTTAAGTACGTGGGATGTCAACTATTAATGTCCTTTACTCTTCACAACATGATACCAAAGGTTATGATTCGGTTTCAGGCAAAAAGAGAGATTGTTATCAAGTTTTAGTTCTAATTACATCACTGTCTGGTGTTAAAACAAGAGGAGGAAAAAAAAAACAATTTAAATGATTTTTGCGTAGTTCACAGCTGATTGTGTACAATTTATTTTACGGATAAAAATATCCAGTTTCCATTCCATATAAAGCATTTTAAAAACTAAGGAGTGGCATAAAACACAAAGAACACACTCCCCACAATGGAAAATTGAGCTGTTGTAAATTTCTTTTTTCTCTCTCTCTCTCTCTCTCAAACACAACAACCAAAAACAAACTTGGAGCAGGCCACGTCACAGTGGATGTTACTGACTGACTGACACAAGGCCCTGACTTTATTCTCAAAGTAGTCCATTCCTGTGCAGGACTCTAATCGGTGTCTACTGGAGTCTTGCAGTTATCCCAAGGTCCTTAGAAACACTTCTCTCTTAATACAAAGTATTTGGGCCGGAGTGAGGACGGGGATACAATTGTGAGAGGAAAAAAGTCATTATTTTACGAGAATAAAGTTGTAAATATGTGACCAAAAAATTGTAGATTTGAAGGACTAAACTTGTGGAATTGTGAGAAAAAAGTCAAGGGTTAAATGTTTAAAGTTTAGAATAAAGTTGAGAGTTTAGGTGACTTTAGAAAGAGAGCAGACAGGATTAATCAAAATGACACTGAAAAGATTGCTCAGATACGTTTGTCTATACCAAGAAATAGAAAGAAATATGCATGAACAATTCTTTTTTTAAACTACAATGTTGTGTTTCTCACTTTCTGGTTTTAAGAGCACCGATAATGATTTACTTCAAATAAAGTAGCGTAGCTCTTTAACATTATAACATTTTATACCGTGGTATATCGTGTTTTATTGTGTTTTGTGGGGACTCTGGTAGCCTATGTAAATTCAATGTGCATGTGTACACTCATGGCAGCGTCCGTTAATCATTTCCATTACCTGGATAAATCGTACTACTTTGCTGGTAAACAAAGTGCAAACTATATCTTAAATTACCGATTGGGAGCTTATTTGTCTTTAACGATGTTCTAAGGACACAATTGGACACGGAAAAACCCTTACGTATTTGAAAGCGATTTTAAATTGACTTAATACCAGTGTTTGTTTATGATTATAATGATAATACTAAGGTTTGGCCGCTTTAATCTCCTCCCACCTGCCTGATAAGGCTGCGCGCTGCCGCTGAGTAGTTTTATAGCAACTGTTGCCCGGTGAAGCAGCGCCATAGTCACCGTAGTCCTGGCGACTGTAACCCACCAACAACAACCTCTCGCTCCATCATTCCCACCTCCTCCATCATCCTCATCTTCATCCACCAGTCCACAGCGCAGGTTTGAACTCACTCTTTACTATTCTTTTCGCCGGAATGCAGGCCATCTTTTTCTGCTTTTACCCAGAATGACTGAGGCTGGTTAATGCCGAGTGTGTACGCTGAGGCTGAGTAAAGGCTCGATGAGAAGAGCTGCGGTAGTTTCGCTAGCGAGGGTGTTTCTTTGTAACGTGTTAGCCTGCTCGGCTAACGTTCACCCAGGGGTGTTTGAGCTCCATAAAGAGAGTATAGTCTATTTTTCTTAATACGTGCGTATGTTTTTAGAAAAAGATCACAATCGCTGTATGTATCGCGAGAAAGGTGGTTCCTAGTTAAAACTCAGTGAGTTGAAGCCTAGAGCCAGGCTAGCCTCTGATGCTAACTGCTCAGCTGCAGCTGGAGCAGGTGTCTGTTGTTGCTAGGTTGCTAACGCCACAGTGCCTGTTGGTCTCTCTATCGCTCTCCTCGCCACGGTTCACACCATTGTTATGATCACACTTGTATTTAGTAATAGTGCCGTTTAAAAAAAAACCTTTTCGGCGAACATACAACGAGGACGACGTCGAACAGCAGTTAGAAAGTGCTGTTGTGTTAGCGTTTCCCTGCACTAACTGCTTTTGACAATAGCTAAGCCATTACTTTCCCTTTTGTCTTAGCCTCGCTCTTAGCCCTTACTCTTTGTGACATCGCATTGCTGTGATGAGAAAACTGATAACAAAGAACGTCTCAGTATTGCACATGTGAAGGGAAACGAAAGCAACACCTGTCCGATGCAAATTAAAAAGCCCCGTAGCGTCGGGATCCATCATTATCCCGATGCATTTCATTATTTCTGAGAACACTCGCTCTGTGGCCGCCCGCTCTGTATTTATACAGGAACACAGTGAAGGATTTGATCAGTGATCAGAGAACTTGTGATGAGTATTCAGTCCAGCAGTACATGGTTAAGGAGTGTTAAAACATATTTTGGTAGGATTTTGATTTGACCAACTGTAATTGGGTTTTAGCATCATATGAACAATTGTTTAAAATATTTTTAATTTAAAAAGTTTTATACTTTGTTTTTGCTCAAGAGTTGTTTTAGTTGAAACCTGTTTTTTTTTTATGCAGAATCACTTGGTTTATTCTTGGGTCCGCTGGGTATAGTTGTACAGCTGTGACAAGGCCTTTTGGGAGAGAACAGGTGTGTGTGTGTGTGTGTTTGTGTACGCACACACTATCTTTGTTAAACATCTTCTTGCACTGCATTGTTCTTAGGTCATTCTGTTATGCCTCTCCCCCCCCATTAAAACCTTGTAATTTAGTTGACAACAAATCTTTTTACTAGATTTATTTTCATTAATTTTAGTTTTTCCCAAAAATAAGACCGATCTCTCCTAGCTTGTCACACATAGACAACTTATGTTGTTTGTTTTGTTTTGTTGTTTTTTGTTTTGTTTTTGTTTTTTGCATTATACTGAAATACTGTTCAATTATTAAATTGTCTGAATAATGGACTAGGGAAATGAAATTTGGTTGCATCATAATGATTATTAAATTCATTTTTAACATTTGTAAACAAACATTTTTATATAAAAAAATGACCCTATCATAAATAGATATGGCATCATAATGACAGTGGTAACATAATGACGATACATCTTACAATAATTGTCGTAGATAAGTAATTGAGTCACCTTGTTTTTTTTGGTCTATAATACTCCCGATTTGGCAATATTATACCTCAAAGCAATATTTCAGATTCTAGAAAAAAATTAACTTTGTCTGATGACAATCAGAGAACTAGTCAATACTTAAAGAAACCAAACAGAATGTCTAGTTGGCTAGAAAAGTAATTACTTGTTTGGAGAAAGAATTGCAGTTAACAATTAGTGGGGCACAAGTTCAGTTCAACAAATTAAAGTCACAACTAAGTCTTGAAAATGAGAGCTGCATGAGCTTGTTTGGGTTTGGATAGTTTAGGACCACTCGTCCTAGCAGTGGCTGAAACCGTGCCCTAATTTAAAAAAAACTTCCTTATTCCAGTTCTTGGTGAACGAATTATGCATGGGCATAAACATGGGTATGGTTATGATCAGAATGTCCAGGTCAGGCTGGATCAATAAACAAATATCAGTCCAAACTGACATGTGCAGGTGAGTGCAGGATAGATTGTGAGTTTTGATTACCCTCAATCTTGATTATCTGAGGATTACTTTAATGTGGCTGTTCCATTAGTTCATTATAATTTTGTCATCTACAATTCCCTTGAAGACCTTCAGTGGATAAACAAAATGACTGACAGCTTTAAAGCAAATCAAACTAATTAGTTTATAAAAAGATTGGAGTCACAGAATGGGTAACACACACACACACACACACACACTGCATATGCAACAGGATGTTGGAAACTGCTAGTTATCAGCTCATGTTACCACTTACCTGTAGTCCAGTGAGCCAGAAATAGTACCGTGCCACCTGCTGCCTAGATCCTGTTGCATTTCCAATCACTTAAAGAGGGACTGATTAATTCAATTATTCAGGCATCCATTTTCATGGATTACAGCAGAACGGAACATGTTTGGTCCGTAATGTATGTTGTTAAGGACAGGGGAGATTTTTATTTGTTTTGTTGTTTTTTTTTGGGCACAGCAAGAGTTGATTAGAGTGATCAGATTTTGACATCACCTTACAAACGTTAAGTGGTTAATGCTTGTGACAGTCCGAAAACAACAGTATGTACAATAAATCAATGCAACTTTCTTTTTTTTTTAAACAGCTAAATATGTCTTCACCAGTGAAGGGTCCCATATAATTTAAGATTAAACGGCCAACAGTAGTTTGCATACCCTTTACATAAACCTCAGGTATGACTTGCAATGGCACCTGTCCCTTTGCTACTCCCATCATGCCTTGGGTGTAAATAATCCAAAACAGTGATGCATTGCTGCATGTATACTTGTCATGCTTGTTCACCTGCTCATATTTCTGTACTTGGTGTACTAGCGCCACCTTTTATCAGACGTGATCGGTGGAGTCGTATGACGATTCTTCCACTAACTTTTGACTGTAAACGTAGCTGCGTTTTTTTTCATTTGTTTCAAGCAAGTGGAAACTGGGGAGGAGAGAAAACGAAGGGCAAAATGTTGCCCTCCTCGGTGGCTTTTGTTCCTCTGTGTCTTTGTAGGGCTTGCACTTGCTCAGTGGAGCAAAGCATTTAAGTGGGCCACAAGGGAGTGCCTGAATGGTGAGGCAGGAGGTGTGTTGTCTGTGTCAATGTGTGTGTGTATTTGTGTGTGTGTTTGTGGAGGGGGATGGGGTGAGGCAACGAGAGTGTGTTGTGATGCAGGGGCACTTTTCCTCAATTAAGGTGAGCTCAGATGGGCGCATTAACTTGAACTTTTTTAAAGCACACTGTAGAACAGAAGTGTACAACCTCCATCCTAAAGAGACTGTTGGTGTCGTGGAGCCTTTTATCACCTTGGCAGCCTTAAAAACACACAACCTAACCTTTTGCCTTTACCAGTGGCGGTTTGTTTCTTAGTCAGACCACAGCTTTGTCTGGAAACAGAAGGCTTAGGTCTGACAGTCATAGTATAAGCGTACATCCCCCTCCTCAGCAGTTGAAAATAGTAGTGCTCTTGAAAGCAGATGGTGTTGAGTTAATGAATCTCCGCTCTCTACTTTGTTTAAAGAAGCTGTTTATTCTTCCAGTCTCTCCCTTCTTTATGGAAGACTATCCCTCTATCATCCAGATTGAATCACAAATAAAGCAATAGATTTTATCCTGAGTAAAGTATGATATTGCATGTAAGAAGAAGACTTTCCCTGGAGAGATTTGGAGCTGTTCAGAGACCAGGCTTAATTAACCAAGAGAGGCTTATTCATGGAAACTGTGATGGGTAGGAGGTGGCCTTCCCCTGGAAGGACTGAGTGATGTTAGCCATACTATTATTATCTCACAAACACAGGTTCACCGACAGATTCAGACACGCACTTTATGCTTATCATAAAACTTTCCTTGGTTACCAAGTATTGTAAATAGTTTCCGATGCGCGACAAACTGTAACTTTTTGGTTTAAAACCTAGGAATAAACTTTTACAAAACCCAAAACAATAGAAGTCATTTCTAGTTTTCTAGGCTTAATTACATCCAAGGTAACATAAAACCTGTGAGAGCGTACTCTGACAAAAAGAAAAAGGCAACATCTATTTGACGTCTGTTAAATATTAACCTGTTTTATGGCTGTGAACGTGGAGACTAGTCCATGTGTCACTGAAGCATGAGATGTTTAGTACATTGAGTACTCCTGGGCAGACACAGGCTCAGGTTGATTTGCTTCAAAGAGAGAATCAGCAGCATTGATTTAGCGCAGAACAGCCGGTGAAAACAGTGCATGTTCCTTGTAGGCTTTGATGACTATAATCTCACTCAGGCGTGCATGTCCTTGGAATATCTTAGAAAGAATTTGTAAAATTGTATTGTGTTTATTTGAGCCTCACTGAAAATATTTACAAATGGTTGTCAAATGAAGTTTACAGAAGGATTAAGATTTCATTTCTGTGGTAGGTTTTCTTTCCAGGTTGAGCAATTAAATAATCTGTACATGGGTGTGGGCACATTGATGTATTAAGATAATCATGCTGCTGTTGCTGTTGTTGTTGTTGTTGTTGTTGAGTTATACTAGTTGTTTTGCCAGTTTGACCGGAAAGGTTTACGGTTGTTTTAGATTCAGTTATGTAATTATCCACAGTGAAAGTGCAGAATCTCTGTCTATTCCAGGCGCCATGCAGACCCCGGAAGCAGGCGCTGACTCCACCTCCACTGTCCCTCTTCAGACCACTGTGCCTGTCCAACCTGCGGGCTCCACCCAGCAGGTGCCTGTCCAGCAACAGGTATATTTATCTTTTGACTGTGTACTCGTGTCACAACTTTCCTGCCTTGTCAATATTTCCCAGAGGTTTTTAGTGGCTTAAAAAATAAATTTGAAACTGTTGCACATTTCTTGCCAGGCCCAGACTGTTCAACAGGTTCAGCATGTTTACCCAGCACAGGTGCAGTATGTGGAGGAAAACAGTGGCGTCTACACCAATGGCAACATGTGAGTGAGTCACTCGGCTTCTCAGCTCTACTCTTACACCACTCCACAAATATTGGTGCTGCGTCTGCGCAGCCTGTTCCTTCTCCTCTCGAGTCTCTTCACACTATCATTCATGTCACAACCACATGATGTTGGTGGATGAGCGCGTTTGGGGGGTTTCTTTTCTAAGGCAGGGGTTTGCCACTTGTTGAATTGTGCTCAGTCACCTGAACATGACCAGAAGTAGGTCTGCACAAGTGCCGAGGCTACAACAACGGTCTCTCCTGTTTCGATGGAATGGCTTTGCATACACACTTCACTAACAAGCCCAAGCTGTGTTTGTCCTGCTGTGATCAACACACACACACACAAGTGTCTGTACAGACACGCACTGTAGGGACTTGTGGAAATACTGCAGGCGACTAAATACAAAATCATGAATACACCAATCACAGCCATTCTTTGTATTTCTAAAATCCTTGACATTGCTTGTATTTCAGTGTTCCATTTTTTCAAGGTTTATTAATTAGTTGAAATACTTGACTTCTTTTTGCAGTACTCGAAAATCCTGATGCAAACATGTTTCTTTTGTAGACCTGCTTTTGCAGCGCTCCGAGACTGTTTGTTTGTTCTCTATGTGCATAAAATATAAGTTCAAATTACAAACAGTTCCACAGTTAAACAGTAATTGTTGCCAAAAGAACAGTTTAAGAGAAGGTAAATAATAAAGGTAGCCAGATATCGAGCCAATTTTCCAAAATTGGTTAAACTTCGACAGAAAACAAAATGAAATTTAGTCAATGTAAATAAAGATGGCCATATATAATAATAATTGTATGCTGGTTAAATAGAGAAGTTAACAGGAGCTCAAAAGGTTTCCCATAAAACAAAAACACTTAAACTTAGGCCTTAGGCCCTAGCCTGGAATATCTTAAAGTTAGCCTGGGAAAAAATTAGTCACCAAGTGCAAATGAAAAAAGCCGGAAAAATACCAAATGGTTTGCCTGAAGATATAGAAATCAAGATTACGGAAAGTCCACAGCAATTCAAATAGTTCAAAGTTAGCAGGGAATCAGTGGGTTTGAGGATCCCCTGTTTGATGTTGAAAACAATGCGTTTTCCTTGAGTTTAACAGAACTGCCATCTTCTCTGCTACGCAGAAGGACCTACTCGTACTCAGAGCCACAGCTGTACAGCCAGAACAGTGGTGGAAGCTACTTTGACACACAGGGCAGTTCATCACAAGTGTCCACCGTGGTCACATCTCATGGCATGACCAGCAACGGAGGAGGGGGCGGTGGAGGAATGACCATGGGTCTAGCTGGGGGTCAGGTAATCAGCAGCAGTGCTGGAGGGTACCTCATGGACAACAGTGGACCACACCCTGCTACCCAGACAGCACGAGCCTCCCCTGCCACCGTGAGTACATACGAAAAGATGGTGCCACTGGGTTTTTCCACCTGTCTTCTCCTTCATACTGTCATGTGACTGCTCAACTATCTCACCGGCCTTTTATTCCCTGTAGTCGTCTTTCCTCTTCACATTCACACAGCTGCCATCTGTAGATGATTTAAAGGCTGCGTCTCTGCTACACACTGTCACTAATGTTACTATGAAAGTGCGGGTGTGCAAACACGTCATTCAGTATATCTTTTCAAACTCGCTCTTAATGGCCCGACAGTTTTTTTTTTGTTTTTTTTTAATTGGATGGCCACATTCAGAATTAAAATTACAGTCATAAATCAGTCATCCATGGAGATAAAAAAAAAAGTTATGTTTACAACTACTCTACAACTTGACCTGCAGCTGCCCCGTCTTTCTCCGACAGTCAATATTAATGTGCTCACACATTAAAAAGTTTTGAAGTCAGTCTCTCAACAACACGATCCATGAGTTGAACCACATCCGAAAAGTTAAGGGTTTCACCAATGATTGTGTTCAGCCTCTATTTTCTAATAGAAGACGGGATTTTTTGTCAAACTTAATTTTTAAACCTAGAAATTTATATTAGTTGTTAAATGGTAAACCTTAACAGGTCAGACAATGAGTTAGATAACATTGGTTGATAACATTGAGTGTTAAAGGAGCATAAGTCAGTCTTTCTTCAGAAACATTATTTACTTCACAAAAAATATGTCAATATAAAACAGTGTTTTCCAGCACAGTAATTTAGTTCTGTCTCCAACCACCTTTGATAATAGTATGAGTTAGGAAGTCGGGGTCATATCTGTGCACAAAGTGAAGAGCAGAAGCTGCTGCTGAATGTGAGTGACCTTTGAGCTCTAAGATTGTTTCCTTTTGGTGATGCTATTGGTGAATCTAACAGTGGGGAAGGAATGCTTGTTTTTTTTAATCTTACAACACACACACACACACACACACACAGGGCCTAGATTTCAAATGTTCGACTTTAGCATAGCATCTGGTTCAGTTAATTTTCACTGTTTTTCATCTAAACAATTGTTTTCGTGACAACTATAAGTAGCTTTGCTCTGCTTGGGTTTAGTGGTGCTTGCTTTGGTATCCTGTCTCGATTTTACTTTCTTTGCTAGTGGCGACTAATGTCCTCATCAACTTTTTAGATTTTTAGTTTTTTCTTCTTCTTCTTTCCTAATTTTTTTCCTTTTAATTTCACCTCTTACATTTTGTTGTCCTGTGCTTCGTGGTTTATCAGATTGAAATGGCGATTGAGACGCTCCAAAAATCTGAGGGTTTATCCAGTCAGAGAAGCTCACTGCTCAACAGCCATGTAAGTTGCTTTTATGAACGCCTGCCCCCTGTCTTTCCTTAAATTTTGTTGAGCTCACCTGTTTTTGCTTCTCTCAACTCTCTACATTTTAGTTTGGTGCTCGCAGGGGTTCTCTCGCTTTTCTTTTATTTTTGACTTCTTACTGTTGCTGTAGCTGCTATAGAAATGCCTTAGACGAGCTGTGACGCAGCAGATTGACTCAGAGAATGTCAAGTCTTTTTCTCAGTTTTCCTCACGGGGCAGTGTGAGCGAAACGCCATGTGTCGTGTGTTTCTCTTCTAGCTCCAGTGGCTGTTGGACAATTACGAGACAGCAGAGGGTGTAAGTCTGCCCCGATCCACCCTCTACAATCATTACCTACGGCACTGCCAGGAGCAGAAACTTGACCCTGTAAACGCAGCCTCTTTTGGCAAACTCATCCGCTCTATCTTCATGGGACTCCGTACGAGGCGCCTGGGGACGAGGTCGGCATCATTAGCACCCCGCGTCTTTCTATCTATGTGACCTTTTACCCTTTAACCTCATTTCGTTTTTTTCTTTTTTACTGTAGAGGAAACTCCAAATATCACTACTATGGTATACGTGTAAAACCAGACTCCCCACTCAACAGACTCCAAGAGGACATGCAGTATATGGCTCTGAGACAGCAGCCTGTTCAGCAGAAACAGAGGTGCACGAGACGTACATGAGGAAGAGAGAGAGACGATCTGTAACCATCAGTTTTTACTGATGCTAACGTACACTGTCATTACAGGTTCAAACCTGTGCAGAAGTTCGATGGCAACTCTGGTGATAACTACTCAGGCGGAGGTCAGCACCAGCCCGGTGCAGCAGAGCAAACAGTCATTGCACAGAGCCAGCACCACCAGCAGTTTCTGGGTCAGTTCGAAGTTCTTGTCTCTGTCTGAATTTCTGTATTATTTTCAATAATATTTTCTGTCATATGAACACTTCTTTCTCCCGCTTTAATAAATACAACTTTTTGCCTGCAAACAGATGCATCGAGGGCCCTCCCTGACTTTGTGGAGCTGGACCTGGGACAAACTAATACAGAGAACATCAGTCCAGAGGATGTGAAAGCTCTTCAGGTTCTGTACAGAGAGCACTGTGAGGTGAGATAAGCCCTTCTTTTCATTCTTCCTTGACATTTTCACACAGAGTAAATCCTGCCAATATCGCAGCAGCCAATGATACCATCAAGTCTCAATATACCGTCTTTGTGCCTTTACATTTTCCAATTGATTTGCTTTGGTGCACGAAATTCACCACCAAATAAAACTCCATTCCACTTGAGACTCTCTCAGAGGGAAGATTTCTTTACTCTTGTCAGAAAAAGTTACTTGTTTGTCTTTAATTATAAAAGGTTTTTAGGTATAGACTTTGTATGTTTTTTTCTACAAAATATATGAAAAGGTCGTGAGAGTTTTAGAGTAAAAACAGATTAGTTAAATGTCATGCTGTGACATTTACAAATTTAATTTTCTTTGTATATCTTTGCAAATATCTCGAGGCATCGTGTTATCGACAAAAGTACATTTATCTTTTCTTTACTGTCAGATTCCGCAATTTACATTTGGTCTTGTTTTTTTTTTTTTGTTAAATGACAGTTCAAGTGTAGTACTTGTTCAGAGAATAATATTGAAACTCTATACAAGAACCATTAAAAACAATAGGCCAGGGGTGGCCAACCACTCGAGGCTAATATTTTTACTATGTTACTGCAAAGAGCCATATGACATACATGAGCATGTGAACTGCCCCATCCCTTTAAATAAAATAAAATAAAACTCTCCCACTCCTTTAAAACTTCCTGTGTACATCTTTTGCATGACACGAATTGACTTTTCCCTAAGTGTCAACGCCCATAACACAAACAAAATTTGACATAAACGTGAGAGCTGCATGAAACTGGGCAAAGAGCCCAGGCAAAGAGCCGTTAAAACTTATAACAATAGTTACCTTTGTTGATATTTTCTTAGGGTTGTTAAGCAATAGTTACCTTTGTTGATATTTTCTTGTTTTAGTCTTGGTAAATGAATGAAGAAATATTTTAATAAGTAAACATAAGTTTTTTTTGTTGTTTGTTTTGTTTTTCAGGCTATTTTGGATGTGGTTGTCAACCTTCAGTTCAGTTTAATTGAGAAGCTATGGCAGACATTTTGGCGTTACACACCCCCTGACTCAGTAGAGGGCGCCACCGTAACAGAAAACAGGTAAGATGAAGCAGCTGAAGAGCAGATTTTTTTTTTCTTTTTTCTTTTTATTAAAGGTGTTAGATACGGTGTTCACATCTACTTTGGTGAAATAATGTAATTGATACTAGTGTGTAAGTCTTTGTATTATATATGTAACTTTTGATTCTGCAGCAGCATTAGCGAGATTGAAGCGCGACTCCCTCGATCGCAGCTGTTGGCGCTGTGTAGAAATGAAGCTGTGCTTAAATGGATGAGCACCTGTGACCATCTCATGTACCAGGCCCTTGTTGAGATCCTCATCCCTGATGTCCTGAGACCCATTCCCAGTCAGTCACACTCATGGACAATATCATTATTTTACTTAATTTCCTTTTATGGCCTAACTAGACATCCTTTACTTTTTTTTTTCTTCTCCAGGTGCCTTGACTCAAGCCATTCGAAACTTTGCCAAAAGTCTGGAAGGTTGGCTGAATAATGCTATGAATGCCGTTCCGCAGAGAATGATTCAGACCAAGGTACGACATTGTTGTAGATGACAGGGCGACACCTGATAGGTGTCAACTGAGCTTTAACTTCAGCTTTTCTATGTATTGTTTCAGATTGCCGCTGTCAGTGCCTTTGCACAAACTCTGCGCAGATACACATCTCTGAATCACCTGGCTCAAGCAGCACGTGCTGTGTTGCAGAACACATCGCAAATCAATCAGATGCTGAGTGATCTGAACCGAGTGGACTTTGCCAATGTGCAGGTCAGACGACCTTGTAGTTTAATGTTCACATTTGCCTTTTTTTTTTCTTTTTTTTTTCATCGTACCAATTCATATATCATGAACACTGTATTAAATGAGGGCTGAGGCTCCAGGCGTAAAAATACATTTAATTGCACCTTTCTCAGTTTCCTTAGACGAGACCACACAATTCGTCTTGATTGGCTATTTTTCTTTTGTACAAGTACTGACACCAGAGCTAACTTGAACTACAACAGTCCAGGTACAGGTACTTAGTACAGACGATGTGTTCAGAGGCCAGAAAACTAATTGTTAAATATAACGGCTCTAATAACGGCCCTGTTTGCACTAATCTGTCAGAAGTAAATATTTTGTTGTTCAAAGTTTATATTTGTGTCTTCTTTAATTTCGTAGTCAACCACCATAATTTGATTTGAAAAACTGCTTATTGTTTTAAATTTGTGATCAAGTAAATACAAAAATGTTGTTTTTTTTTAAGTCACATTCCTCCATGATCTTTTTGTACAAAAGTACAAAAATTTTGTTTTTTTTAAGTCACATTCCTCCATGATTATAAATATAAATCATTTGTCTGTTGGACGGTGTTGCTGTACAGGAACAGGCCTCTTGGGTGTGCCAGTGTGAGGAGGGAGTGGTTCAGCACTTGGAGCAGGACTTCAAGGCTACACTACAGCAGCAAAGCTCTCTGGAGCAGTGGGCTGCCTGGCTGGACAACGTGGTCACTCAGGTGCTTAAGCCCTACGAGCATCGACCCAGTTTTCCCAGGGCTGCTCGACAGTTTCTGCTTAAATGGTCCTTTTACAGGTAGGTTGGCCAAAAGACAACTATACTGGTGTGTGATTGTTGCCTGGTTTTCCAACAACACAGAGTTTCAAGTGTTTTTTTCATGTCTCCGTAGCTCTATGGTGATCAGGGATCTGACCCTACGCAGTGCTGCCAGTTTTGGTTCCTTTCACCTGATTCGCCTATTGTACGATGAGTACATGTTTTATCTGGTGGAGCATCGTGTGGCCCAAGCTACTGGAGAGACACCTATTGGTGTAATGGGCGAGGTACAGTTTTTTTTGCTCCTTGAATTCAAATACTTAAAAGCAGGTTTCACTTTTCTGTTTTGATACTGATGAGTATCTTCTGAGAATAATTCATTAAAAAGTGGAGAAACTAATTGAAATGACAACGTTTGTGTCTTTTTCTTTAACAGTTTGACAGCTTCAACACCTTATCCCTCACTAACATTGATAAAGGTACGTGTTTGCAGGAAGAGTCAATGTTGACAACTACTGTTTAACTGTCAAGAAATTATCTCCTGATCATCTGGTCCTTCATTCTATTCTTCAACAACTTGTTTTGTTAAACTTAAATGACTTTGCGGCTGATAAGCATCAAATCTAAACAGAGCAGACACAGACAAGCACAGCATTTAATAGAAGTGCTATCCTGAACATCTCAACAAGACAACCTCAGTCCGTTTGGTCTACTCTAAAGACTCCAAAGAATTTATTCAACTCCTTAAACTGTCTTTCATTTGTCAGACCACTCTAACTTGTCCTTTAATAAATCTGTTTTGCCTTAAGACCTATAACAGGGACTATAATATAAGACAGATTTTACAGCCATCTTCTGTAAATATTCTGCTTTAATCCAATTAGTCAAGCTCTTGATTTGACAGTTTGGTATTTTTCCCTGTCTAGATGAAACAAGTGGGATGGACAGTGACTTAGAAGAGGACTCAGAGGAATGTGGGGAGCCTCTCGCCAAGCGGGAAAAGTCTGAGCATGAGGTGATCCAGGTAATCCAGGTCAGTGGACTAGACGATGGTAGCCACCCCGTGGTGGGAGTGGTCCAGCCAACCGTTCTTCACCACTCTCTGCCTCAGCCCCCGCTGGACCACACTGAGCACATCCTTACGCCCTCTGCTGGTACCCCCAACATCCGCCACTGCAGCACAACAGGCAACACCTACGCCTCTGTCTGAGGGTGTGGCCAAAAAACAAATTCTGGCAGATTTTTTAACTGTTTCACCTTCACTGCATATCTTTCTCTCTGTAAGTCTTAAATGTTTCTGTCTCTCTTCACACATTGTCTCCGTCTGCAACCAGCCTCTCTCCCCTAGTGGAGAAGTGCTGAAATACACTCTGGCTAAGTTGAGCTGTCTGTTTCTGACTGCTCAGATACTGGATGTGGTGTCATCCAATAAAAGTCTCTGCCACAACAACTGGTGGAGGAAATGGAGTCAAATGACCTGGTAAACATTACTCGCTAAGTCAGTAACAAACAGCAGCTACCTGGTCTGTGTACGCTGACGAGCTTAACTCCTTCAAACTACTGACGTCTCAGAGCTCAAATCAAGTCACCAGTCCCAGTGAAACAAAGTCATAGTGTAGTAAATCATAGCTATTATTTGTTGTAAATACTTTTCTTTCTTCCTTTAATTGGTATTACCCAAACAACATGGTGCTAACGTTGTTTTTGCTTTGAAATCTAGTTCTCTTTGCTGTTATTGGTTGGTGTCAATAGGCATTCAAATGATGTTATTGTCATTGGCTGTCGCTAAAAAAACACAAATGACTTGCTACATATGACCATTTGTTTACAAATCTATCTGGTTTTCGTTCACCCAAAATAACTAATAGCTTTCAGCCACATTAAAAAAAAAAAAAAAATCAACTTAAATATTTGTGCTGCTACTCCTGTGTTTGTATTTAGAATACTGAGAACTTTGGCTCTGCACCACCGTTTTCTCAGTGCTAGCTTTTCTATGCACATTGTGCATAGTGCTTGCCTTTGTTTGTATTAGATGCTCCGTAATATGTGTTTGCTGTGACGTGCTCATTTACCGACAGGACACGTTCCACAGTTTCCCCCACGCCCCAACACCCCGGTTCCAATCCAAAACAATTTTCTTACGTTCATAAAAAGGACCAAAAAAAACTGAACCCACGAGAGGAAACTGTCAGTGCCGCCCGAGAGCCGTTTCCTGTTACACAGTGCCATGTTGCAGAACAGAAGGAATGTCAGGGATTTTATGTACCTCGGCTTTATCATAGTGCCTTATCCTTTTTAATGCAGCTGCCCTTGTTGTCATGACTGTGCGTTGTAGACGACCCACAGCCTCTCTGCATTGTCCCAGCCCCAGATGTTTAGCTTTCTGGTGACTTGTGGCTGGATTTGGGCTGGCTTCATCAGCATTGAGACGGAGGAATGCAGGCACAGACACATCTGTTGTTTTCCCTCTGGATCAGCTCTGCTACGCTCATAACGCATCTGATTCGTGGTCCATAGCCTCGATCCTGCCCTACTTCTGCCATCTAGAGGCCTGTTCTTGCATTAGCCTTTGTTACTGGGTGATGTCTACACACGAATGTCTAAGTCCGTGCTGTGTTTTGTACATACATATATATATTTATCTGTGTCTTGTGTGCTTGGAACACATCTGTCAGTCACCCTACCTCAAACCAGTGGTGCCAGCCCTTTTTGACTCGTGCAGAACAGTCACCAAACACTTATTGCACACACACACACACACAGACACACAGACACACATCCCTGTACTGCACAGATCTCAACGCGTTAAAGAAAACCTGCATTGCTTTTTCTCTCACCTGATTCTTTCGGTTCCTCGCCCGTAAATGCTTTTGTCCTTTGTTCCCTGTTTGAAGATCATCTTTGTACAGTGGACCAAAAGTAGATATTTTCTGATAAAGAGAGAGAGAGATATATATGTATATTATATATAATGATAAAAAACACTACATATACTTGTTGCTTTATATGTTGTTGATCTGATCATTTATCTGTGTTATTTTTGATTGGTAGCGCCACACTGTAATTAGTTTATAGACTGAAGGCATGGGTACTTTTGTTTTGTTTTTTGTTTTTTTTTTTAGAATACTTGAAGGTTTTCAACCTTCGACATTGTGAAGAATATTGAGATTAATCCCCTGAATAGGAACGCTTGGCTGCGATATTTGTTTGTTTGGTTTTTTTTTTATCTTGTTTAACATGCTTGTTAAACTGTTGCGATACTCTAAGCATCTGTTTGGAGAAATGTTTATTTATTGGTATTTATTGTGTTTTTGTTTATGGAGAGACTTGTTATATTGGTACTGGATAATGAATTGTGAATGACACTTACTGCAAAGAGCAGACCTACTGTACAGAAGGACCGGAAACTTCTTTTGCTTATTTTTTTCTTCCTTCTTTGTAAGTCTTGCATTATTTTGATTGTTGATCTTTAAGGAGGGGTTGGTACTATTTCTTTGTAGTAATCAGTCCATGACGTTCTATTACAAATCCAAAAAAAAAATCCCTTTTTGATACTAGCAGTAAACAGGAGCTTTGCCATGTTGTCTTAAACTACAAACTTCATTTCCAAAAAAGTTGGTATACTTTCTAAAAATACAATAGGAAAAAGAATAACTGAGTCCATGTTATTTACCTGAACCATTGAGGAAACAGTGTCAATTAACACAATGTGTTTTTAAAAATGACATTAGATCCTTCATGCCAAAGACAGACAGATCAAACCAACGGTCCCTAGGATATGCCATTAAGGATCTGCATACATGTGAAGTTGTACCACATTTTTCATTATTCATAATAGAGTAAATCAAACCGATGTATTCAGGTCTAAAAAAAAGAAAAACGGACATGATTTGTGCATCTGCACCGCAGCAGGTCCAAACAAGACATCTTTTCCCAGGTTCTTGTCCCATAGAAAAGTCTATGGGACAAAAACCACTGAAACGCCTACTGTATAAATTATAAAAACATTACTCTAGATTGAAGAGGCAGTTGTTCAATTTGCCCTCCTGTTGTTCTGATTTGTCTACTATTGAAATAGTCCACAAAGAGGAAACTCAAACGTCAAGGTTCAGACTTTTAGGCCGCTCAAATCTTATACACAAAGACAAACACTTATATACAAAATCAGCAGCAACACGAGAACGTTCACACAACAACGCCACCAAAATTTTGTGTTCTCAGTTTGGGTGTGATGTGAAGATAATTCAATGCCTGGAGTGTGTTGCAGGTGTCGGTTGCTAAAGTTTACTAAACAGAACTATTTGGCTGTAAAACCTTCAGTAAATAACAGATTTGACATTTTACTGTGTTTTTAGAAAGTGGACCAACTTTCTGAAAATGGGGTTTAAATCTGGTTGCCTGTGTGGGGACCACACTTGGCGGTAAAGAAGGGTGTGTTTAATTGTTCGTCTGTGTGGGTCAGTGGGTTTATTTGTGTCTTTAAATTATTTTTAAAACACGTTGGGGGAATTTTACAAGGAATTCTTTTTTTTTATACCTGCAGCACACATGTCTTATCATTAAGCCTTACACTTTTTCTATTGGCTTTAATATCTGGAAAAACCCAGATGAAATGTGCGAGGATTCAAACTTTCTTCTCATATCCCTTAAGGACAATTTACAAAAATGTCAGCA
>NC_024320.1:22688266-22730489 GCF_000523025.1 Cynoglossus semilaevis | reverse complement strand
GATGTTGAAGGTCGGGGGTATTTGGTTTACATCTGTCCGACCATGATGACCTTGCATGTGCGGCAGCGCTCTTAACTCTCTGTAACTGCCAAACGCAAGTTGGTAGAAAACGGAAGATAAATGGATCCATAAACACCCGGCTCTAAATCAAGTTCAACTTTCCCCGGAGCCTGACATAAATCTGCATTCACATTATAACTGCGGAAAAAATAAAGTAACCCATTTCTCAGGAGTTCACTCCACTCACTTGAGTTTTTGAGAAGGAGGTTGTAAAAAGTTATGGCTTTTCTGTCTGTGACTGAATTTTTTTTATACCATGCTGTAAATCTGGACATGTGTGCAGTGGTTAGGAATGAGGGTTTTTGCAGAATATATTACCTTGCTTCTTGGTTGTTGTTTTTTTTCCTGATGAGTCTCAACTCACTAGTCTTTTTATTTACCTTCACCAACACTGTTGATGGTAATGTGTATTTTGTGCCTGGAGTAGAAAAAAGGCTTAAAATGTTTTCTTTTGAGTTTGAATGTGCTGCTAGAAACTCATCTGTTTTGTTTTCTTTAGATGTGCCACACAGTGATTTAGCTTTTCTGCATCTCTGAATTCTGCCTGGTAAACACTGGACTGATGTTTAATGCTGCCATCACTATTGTACTTTAAATCTCAGTGTCTTTACAACTTGTGAGATTTGGGATTTTTCTTCTTTTGCCTTTTTGTTTGTGGTACCAGCTGTTTGCAAATGACCACGTCTCAACCCAAGGGAACGAAAAGAGATAAGCTATGTCATTGGAGCGAAAGCTAAAAAAAAAAAAAAGCCTTTTTAACTGGACGACGTGGCAGCTTCATTGACCCATAGCAAGACTCCAGTGCCTTTAATTTTGTCCCGGCCAGAGCAGATGGCCTGGGTGACTATTGGGTCTCTGGTGGGCTACAGATCGAAGTTATCAGGGCAGATGTTTGATTGCACAGGTGTTGCCACTGAAAAGACAGCAAAGCTGAGGACAAAGGGAGGGGAAAGCCCCCTCCTCAGACTAAACCGTTAATGTTAATTTACTGGATGTGACCCCACAGAGTGACACACACACCAAGTGGTTTACACAATCGGAACACAACGCTCTATGTATAGAGGTGGTAGATCAACAGGTGGAGGTACTGTAAGTAAAATTTTCTCTTATGGCTTTGTTTTCTCCTAATTGTGATTTCTTTTGTCAAATGATATTTTCTGAATGCTGTGACCTGTTTGAGATTTGTATTTTAGATGTTTCTTCAAGTGCCATTTGACAGTCCAGTGAGTCGTGGCCATCTGTAGCACGCTCTAATGCAAGCACAAGCATTTGGCAGTGGCATTTGGGGAAGGTTTTTCACCCTAGACAAAATATGTATATATCAAAAAGCTGAAAAAAGTTTATTTATTTGTGTCCCGATTATTTGATTTGTTCTGTTGGTGAACACTTATCAGATTTGTTGGCTCAAGTGCTTTCTGATTTGTTTTTGGATTTTTTTTTTTTCCTCTCTCTTTTTGGGAACATTAAGTAGAGTATCCAATATAATATACAGACAAATTTTATGTGACTTTCTTTTTGTGTGCCGTTTTATTTTTTCCTTCGTATCTTCTGAAATTGGCAAGCAAACCAATGCGTGTTGGGTGATTTGTATTGTGTATTTTGCATAAAAATGAGGACAATTGGGGAACTTTTATATTTATAAAGAATATCATTTAGTGTGTCGTATTGATGAATATAGAAACTATGGATGACACATGTAGTTTGGTTTTTTCTGAATATTTCAGATCTCAGCTCAGGCTAGCTTCTTAGTGTTGTTTTCTTAAAATTTGTGACACGTCTTTGCAGTAATAAATGTTCTCTTGTTCAACATCCACTGTGTTCTCTTCAGTTTTTCAGAACAACTAAGTTTGCACAGTTGACTGAAATAATCTTAGTGCCTGAATTTTTATTTTAACTTTAAATTTTATTACATTTTAGAAATTTCATATATAAAAATACAAGTTTATTCCCTGACCAACATGTTGGTATTTCAAAGGCAATACATCAGAAAAGACACTCCAATTGACAAGCTAAGAAATACTTATAACTATGCATAATTATAAGGGAAAAGATCTTTGGCAAAATGGCTTGAATTTGGCAAAAGAAAAAAAGCCTACATTTGTCCTTTAAGGCAGAAGAACAATCATTTTGGCTTTTCCAATATTCAAAAAAATAACAGACACAGTCCACATAGGGATTTGGCATGAAAATTACACCAAATTCCATTCCTGATAAAACCCACCCCATGATTTTGGAATTTTGAACTTAAAACCTAGTGGGAACCTTACCACTGGGCTACTTTCACACACACACAAAAAGGGAATTTAAGAAACAAGCTTTAAACTACGTTTTTTAGAAAGAAAAAAAAACTAAACTAAAACAACAACTTGGAGTTAGTTTTGAAAATGCTAAATTAACCAAAATACTGAAACATTTGACAAAAGAGCTACTGCAAACTTCAAACCAAGACTACATGATATTATTATATTTTAACTTTAAGACATGAGGCTGAGTGAAATTTCAGACAATATATGTTAAAATAGTTACTAAGTTCAACAAACACCTTGTTTTCGCCATAGAAAAACATTTACCCTTGCTAGCCACGCTTAGCTTTAAATATAAATAGCTAATATTAGCCGCAGGTCTAAGGTAACGTTCGATATGTTTTTTTGTTTGTTTGTGTTTTGTTTTTTAAATTCAATTCACGTAAGTGTGTTAATAACTGTTGAATGTGTAAAGAGATCGTTTAACTTTGTGTGTGGCGAACTTACCTGGAATCAGGACACGGTCGCCATTAGCAGCTCCATAACCAAACTCAGCGGTGCGCCTAAATGACAATATCGTGTTAAACTACTAACAATGCCATAGTTTGTTCTGTTTAGATGATAAATGAACTGGTTTAAAGATAACGGTGTACTTACCGAAGCTTTCAAACGATCCCGCTTTTCCCCAATGCTCCACCTATTCCGGAAACGCCATGATGCAGGTGAAGTGGCTCAAATCTGTCACCGTGTGACAAGATAGAGCAATACACATAAATGTTGTCGAGTTCTTAACCCAACATTTTTAATATCGTAGGTAACGAGTGTAAAAAAAGAAGTAATAAAAGTTCGAATTAAACATAGGTTTACGAAACCACTTAAAAAATAACTCAAGATAATTAATTGTACGGGTACGTTAGCCTAGCATTAGCCTAAGTTTGGCCGACATTTGATTGAGTGTCCATTAGCATGATTAGAAATATCACACATTTGATTGAGTGTCCATTAGCATGAACGCTAGTAGCGAATAAAACATTTCCCCACAATTAACCGAAAAACCAAAATAGCGAAACGCATAACTAAATGTGTTTTAAAATAAATAAATAAAACAGTAAAAGGTACATAAAAAAAGTCAAAAAAATAGTCAGTTTAGTAAAAGACTTTAGCAGCTAAGTGATTGTTGAGAAATGCGATTTTTACTGCATGAACTATCACTGGTACATCAACTGACACAAAGTAACATTATCCCATTAAATTTTATTCAATCATATTCATATATATAAACACAAATATCATTCAAACTTTGATGTGTACTCAGACTGTATGACATGAAGGCTATAATAACGATGAACTTGCATTTCCTGAACATTATACAGCATTCCTTGTTCGTTTGGGTGTTCTTTTTTTATATATCATTTTATTTTTATATCTTTTTTTTTTATCTAACCCCGAGAGGTTCACAACTGTAAAGGTAGCAAAAAGTATAAAATACTGCAACTGCTGTAAACAGAGCTCTGCATACTAAAATATCTTTTAAACAGTGCTGAGGAAAAATAACTAAAATTATTTGGATGATAATGAAAACCTGGTTTAAAGATGCAACTCTTAACATTGAAATGCCTTTTTATTTACTTTGTGTATTTGGCATCAATATGGCTACACTTCCTCTCACAGTTTACCCTCAATTATTCTTTCAGCTCTATGTTAGTGTACCATGGAAGCAAGTTGAACCAGTGGAAGTGAGATAACTTCAGGTGATTAATCAAATTCTATATTTAAAATATCAATTTTTCACCAGAGAGTGATTTCAAAGTTTTTAGTTGTACATTTAGTTTTTGTTTTGTTTTTTGCCCCATCAAATTCATTTAATAAAAAACATTATTGTTGTAAATGCTCGATCTTAAACTTTTAAACCTGCTGCTGGTGAAAGACTGATACTCAAACAGCAGAATTTGGGTAAACACTCTGAACAGTCTAGTCAGTTCTAAAAGTAGTCTCAGACTTTCAGAACCAAATGTACAATTATTTATTTTCACTATACTAAAGATATTTCCATGTATACAATGAGTAACCAAACAAAAAAAGGACAAAATATTTAGGCAAATTAATAAAGTGCTAATGAAGATCTAATGGGCATCTAATTTAAAAAACAGAGCAAACAATGTTATATTGACGGAAACAATGGGCTTTTTGGAAAATATTTCATCATTTCAATTTTAAGAGTTTGTAAAACTTCAGTAGAAAACATCTGAGCCCTGATGACTGGAGCTAGGACGACAGTTCATGTTCACAAAGTGAAGCCGAGTTCAACTAAAACGGTCCAATGTGAACGTCAATGTTCTTTTAAATCGTTAAAAACTACCCGAAAGAGTGAGGGAGAGTAGAAACAACAAAGACATCATCATCATCATCATCATCATCAAGGACTGCAAGCTCTGAAAAGTATTTTAAGATTACGTTTTAGAATTTAAAAAAAAGGAGTAATGATAACATGACATAAATATTCTGATCTGCAAAGAGAGAAGAGAACTCCATGGTCATGAATCTGTATCCACTGTGAACACCACTGTACAAGGACCAGACTAGCAGTATTCACCACGTGGACTCACATTTACCATGGTTCATAACAACTCGCAACGGCATCCGATGTAGACTGACCTGAATAAGTGATGGTTTTGCAGCTTAATGAGAACCATTCATATCAACTTTGATCAAACTTTAAAGAACATGCAGTGGGGGAAGGGAGGGGAGGGAGGGGGAAAGGTCAGAATAACAGCCTTTCATATGCACATCTTCTTGGCTGCAAACCTTCCACTGTGCTGCAGCTCGTCCCACTCTGACTCACACGTTCCTCCAGATGCTGTGTGGAAGTGGCTGAACAACGCAGACCTCGAGCCTCCAGGTCAGCGTCCTGACATCTGCTCATAGAATTGGACTGGAAAGAAAGAGATTTAAAACAAAAAAAAAACAAAAAAAACAAGTATACTGCCAGACTTTATGTCCTTCTCATCCTCCTACCCCCTAACTGGACGTTCCTGTAGCTGCAGATACAGTCTCAATTTGTTGTTCTGTACAAGAACCGTCTCTGGATTTAGTCGAGCGGCTGCGGGTCAGCTATGGGCATGGTGTGCAGGACTTCGTCCAGCAGCTGTAGAGCTCGGTGTAAATGGATTTCGATCCAGCAGGGCGTTTCCTTGATGCTCTGTCGAGGGTAATCGGGACCCCAGCCTTTCACGAAGCTCATCCTCAGGATGCAGAGCCTGCGCAGGTCGTCCACCCCGATGCCTGCAGCTGCAGACAAACCTTCAGAGTGGAGGGAAAAAAACTGTTAGAACCATGTGGGACAAACCAAAGCTGACACACATTAGCCAAGTTTCTGTTGTTAAGGAAAAAGTTTGGAAAGTCGTCGCAACACATGGCTTCGAGGAAAAAAAGTCCTCCTCCTGGTTTTAGTCTGTTTGCACATCTTCCACTTACATCAGCATATTCATTTTAGAGACCAGTCTGAGGGTTGGCCTGACATGGAGGTCTGTGACTGAGTTCAAATGTAACGTTGAGACTGTTTGTGTGCAGCTCGCAACAACTCAAAATAGACTGTTTATGACAGAAGGTTAAGATGTTTTTTTTCTGCCTCTATAAAAGTGTTTGAGGGAAATGTTGGACCATCCCCAGGGTAATTATAGCAACGTAGTCAACAGTGTTTCCCCATCACTGATTTCAAGAACCTGCACGTTCTTGAAAATTTGTTCTGGAATTGTTTTTTTGTCACAAACTAAACTAAGACGAGACTAATGCAACAAACAAACAAATTTCTAAAAAAAAAAAAGTTCTAAGACAGATGTTATAATGTCAACAACATGCTGAGACGGCTCTTTCAGACGTCGCCAACATCATTGTATTTCAGTGAGGAGCTGTGTTATTGGATAAGGTAAAAAAAAAAACAATTGAAATCAGAGCAAAAATTGAAACCAGACTTTAAAGTAAACCTATTAAAATTATTTAAGATCTTTGGTCTAACGCAGGCAAGGGCAAACTAAGGCCCGAGGGCCGAATGCGGCCATTTCCTTGCAATACCCATGTTTCCCCAATAGATAATGAAAGTATAGATAATAGATAATAAAAGTATTTTAACATTTTAGCCTTTAAAAATAATAAAATTTTAACATTTTAGCCTTTATGCATGACTTTTACATATCATTTATCTTAATTTACACGAATGCTTCATTTATCTGCTCCTGACTCAGCCCCCCTTTCAATTTTAGGACAATTGTGGCCCAACGAGTCAAAAAGTTTGCCCATGCCTGGTCTAACGCCATCTATTATTTTTTTCTTTTCCTAAAACTGAGAGAACATTTGCATCATAAACATAAATTTGTTTCAACTGATATGTAACGAAATATATTTAATTGTTTTGACAAATAAAGGCCTTTTTTGAATTGTCCTGGAACTTTTTGACATCAGACACCAAGTCTGTGCAATAAAGTGCCGTCAAAGTTAACATACAGTAGCATGAAGGATTACAGAGAATGATAATCAATTTCCCACACTTTCATGCAGAAAGGTGTCGACACTTACTGATGGCGGGGGCGATGCCTCCCACAGAGCCAGGTCCAGGAATGTTACCGGCCACAGCTGCTGCCTGAGCCGCAGCTGCTGCCTGAGCCGTCGCCGCCTGCTGCTGCATCTGTCTGTGGCACTGACGCAAGTCAAACACCTGGAGGAGGACGAGCAGAAGGAAGCGTCAGAAACTCAGGAGGAACTGAGATGGTAAACAATTCGTGTTTTTGACTAGATCGTGTCAAACTCTGATCGATTTGATCTACGTGACTTTACTGCAACAGTCAAGTTAATCTAATTTGCTAACTAACTAAAAACTACAATAACCATTCACAAGTGATGCCTGTACTGTCCTAGGAAACAGATCCTAATTACTGCTTTTTGAAAGAAATTATCGATATGAAGAAGTTATCACAATACTTTGTTTTACATTATCGTATCGACATTCATGGCGTTAGTTCAATTTTATATTGCTTTTATTTCTTCACTAGCCATTTTAATAACCTGATGATAAGATGTAACAGTATTATGTATATCACAATATATATATATACACACACATATGCGTCGATTACGTAGATTCTTGCTAATAGACACCTGGAGATTAAGCCAGTGAGTTGCACTTCACTCCTGGTTGTGGTGTCTTTTTTTCCAAAGCTAAAAGGCTATCTGACAAGTAAACACTACAGTCTACTGTTGACAGGTGTAATTGTGAATAATTAAAAAAGACACATTAATTGGTTTGTTCAGAGTAAAAAGGCTCAGTTGAGTCAACAAGATACTGCCAAATGTTTGGCAGTATAATCTGGCAAGATAATACTAAAAAAACAAAACAAAACACGTAGTGTCAACATTTGGCAGTCTTTCAAAACTATTTGGGCGTCTTTAGCGTACACAAAGTGTGCCGCGTTCCCACCTTGATGTAAGCACTGGGGTAGATCTTGTGAACAGCATCTCCAGGGGCGCGTCCTGCCTCTCGGTCCAGGTAGTAGCTCTGTACAAACACGGCATGGTCGCTCAAACAGCGCACCCACACATCCCCTTCACCTTTGCACTCCAGCTGCACGCCCTTACCAATGTGGAGCCTGACGTCAGAAAGAAGGGAGACATCGGATTTATTCTACGCTGATAACATTGAACTTGGAGACACGATCTCTGAGCTTCATCAGTGGAAATGAACGACAGGTTCAGATTCACAAATACATCATGGAAGGGTACCTGGCTCTTTCAATGTTTTCTGTCCTGTGTACGTTGCTCAGTTGCCCCAGGCAAAAGCGGTCTCCTCCTGATGGATCCACATAGCCATCAACGGTGACTATGGGACAGGTGGACGGCACTTTAAACGTCTCCCCTACCTGGACGTCCATTTCGAAGTAAGCAATAGAGCACCAGTATTCTGGTGCTGGGCAAAAGAAAAAGGCAAAAAAAACAACAACAAAAAAACATAAATGAAATACTGTACAGGGATTATATTTTTTTTTTTTAATATTTTTAATTATATTATATTTTAATTGTACAGGGATTTTTTTTTTTTTAAATATTTTTAATTATATTATATTTTAATATTTTTAAGTACCGTATAAAAAGATTCGTGAACAATTTTAATTAGAAAATTAGAAGAAAATAAACTTACCAGGGTGATTGGATATAGGAGGCTGGAACGCAATTTCATTAGTGACTGGCCCTGTAATTTTATAGATGTTTTTAATTAATAATACGTTTTTTATCATCACTTATTTAAAAACGGACAAATTAAAACAGACAATGTAATAATAATTTAAACTTTATTTATCCCACATTTGGGATACATCCAACAGGCTGCCCCCTTGAGGCGCCAAGTGTGTTGTTCCTCTGGGAATCGAACCCGAGGCATGCGTGCTAACCGCTACGCCATGGAACCATTAAGATTCGACATCTTCAGTCAGATACAGAAATTAATTTCGCACCAATCAAAGTCATTTAACCTAACTGACTGTATTACATTTACACTTTGAATTTTTCTTTCTACTTACAGTAATGTCCTGTGTGAGGCATGGGTGGATGATGCTGGAGATGACCATTCTGGTGCTGAGGCACCGCAGGAGTGAAACTGCTGCTCCTGCTCCAGTTCTGGGTGGGGTCTGTAAAAACAGAAAAAAAATTGAAAAGATGTGTACATAACAAAACGATCTTTTTTCAAAGCTTGATAATCACACTACTACAGTGATAACATTATGTATATTTCCAATGTTATGTCTCACTTGAGGGTCCAGCGCTGATGGTGGAGAAAGCAGAGGTTGAGGCTGAACTGCTGCTCTCTGGTGGGGGCAGTAGAGTTGGGCTGCTGAAAGTCTCTTGTGGACCAGGCCTCGATGGCGGATGCTGGATAGTCTGCAGGTGGCTCTCAGAGCTGGAGTGAGATTGCTGGTTATCGTAGTCATATTCATCCTTTACCAAGAGGGGACCTGGCAGGACAGATGGGGGGAAAAAGTAAGTAAAAGTAAAGTAAAGTAAGTAAATATATTCAGTAACTCTGACTTCTGACTTTTACCTGAACTTGAAAGAGTCAACCCTGATAAATCTGGAAATAAACAAATAAATGTGAGTCAGCATAAAGATAATATGCATATGTTTTAAACAACACACTGGAACATAAATTAGATTTTTTTTTTTATATTGTAAAATAATTACATTGAGTCAGGAAAAATAAATACATGAGGCTCACTAACCAATGCCCGGGGAGACGACCCTTTCATAGTGATACGGATTGACACAAACACTGTCACATTTCAGATCGAAGGCATACTGGCAATATTTCACGTGCTTCAATTCATTTTTGTGAAGATCGGGCCATCGCCAAAGTCGGGCGTAGACCACATGCGGGAAACCTTTACGTCCTGCAACCTGAAGCACACGATCAATCAGCCTGTGTTTCTGTACTGTCTCTGAAATTACTAACCTACAGTAAACAGTAACACCTTCATTAAACCACTTACCTGAAGGCGTCCGTCTAAAGTCCGCTGTATGGTTACACACTTGCTGGGATGCGCTCCGTTTGTAGTGATGGCTGTGATGAGGGAGTCCAGTTCATCCTTCTTCTCTTTCAGCTTCTTGACCAGACTCTCAATGGCCCGTTTAGCGAAGCTCTCGCTCTCCCCTCCCTGTCGGTGGCACATAAGGCTGTGCACAATGCTCAGACAAGCATCATTACTCGTGGGAGTGTTTGTGATTGACATTTCTGCTCCTTAGGTTTCAACCTTGGGGAGGCTGTAGGGTCGTATCCTTGTATGACTTTACCGGTTGTGGATGACGTGAGACTGATCGCCGATCTAATGTGATCCACAGCTGTGAAAATTATGACAAATGTTTTGCATTAGGAGGACTTTACAACCTTTATTTGTTGTATGAGAAATTAACAGACTATATATATATATATTTACTGTATACAGTTGCTTAATGGTACACAGGAAGCATATCTCTGAATAGAATTTTTTTTCTTAATTTACCGGGAAAAATAATTAATAGGATTGTCAAAAAAGTAATTCAATGAATCTGTTATGTAAATTAATCGCATCCTTTAACAATACATTATCAAAAGGAACAAATGTTTAATTTAACTTGTCTACAATAGTTAAAACTATCATTTTACAATACGTCAGTGTTATTTATTCTTTATACTCTTCGATTGGCAATAATATACAAACAGTATATATTCGTGAGACTATAAATTTTTATGGAGTAATAAGGTTTCATGGGTATTTTTTCCAGTTTATTTTAGCACTGACGGCGCTAATAAACATTGGTAGCAGAAACTAAACATCAATAGCCATATCATTATATTGAACCAAAAAAAGAAAGGTTGTTTACAATAAAACTACCGCATTGTTTAAAACAATTTTTCCGCACAAATAACATTTATTTTTAATTACGTGTGTCAACGTGTGTTGAAGATAACATTAATTTGTGCTATTGCCAGGCTGCCGATGCTATTAGCGCCGCAACGCTATGTGGCTAACGCTAGATGTGGGGGGAAAAAAGTCGTTTTAAAATGCGACAAGGGTCAAACAAGCACTGGTTCGAGCACTTACCGTGATTCCCTAGTGCCACAGCCTTACCCCCAGTGTTAACCGATGACAAGAATACACCGATATCTCGTTATTTCTGATATGCTGTGCTCAGCTTTCGTTAGCCTACGAGCACATTCCGCTAACAGACGTTCATCAACTTGACGCTAACACGCTGGCTAACCTTCCAGTGTGATGGCCCGAGTATAATTTGCCCTTCTGGTGAAAAAGAAAAAAGCTTCGGTATCAAAAACACTATCAAGTGGCTCGGAAACTTGAGTTAAACGTCTTTGACAGCGGGAAAAAAAACAGTTGCAGCGCCTTCACTCACAACAGACCCTGAAAATAAACAAAAAAATAACCTCTCCCACCCACCAGGCTCTCACTGCGCATGAGCGGGCGAATCTGACAGGCGTGGCGCTGCTGCTGGTTTTCCTCCACATGTTAAAAATGTGAAGTCAACACGATGGAAGTCATTACTGCGTAAAGCGTCGAAAATTTGTATTTCGTTTTACAAAAAAATGCAAAATTATACAAAAAATACGTTGCTAAATAGTCCTAATAAAACAAATATAAACAGCATTGTTTACATTGGTTGCTAGACGTTTGTTCTTCGTGCACTTTAGATATCAAATATATTAGTAAGTTTCAAAGCAGATGCTTCTCCATTTTTTTCATTATATCCACAATTGCCAAATATTAATAATAATGATAATAATCATAGTCGTCTAATGAAAAACAAACATTTGTCCAAAATAGTCCAATCCTCTCGGGGTTTCCAAACACATTCGTTATATCACGTTTCCAATCAGCTCCTTTTCACCTGGGCTGTAACAGTCACATTGAAAGCCTTGTTTTTCCTGCCTCTCTGTTACCATAGAAATACGACGACAAAAATATTTTCTGGCCTCCACGCGGTGGACGGCTTTATCACAATAAAATATCTTCCCCTTGTGGATATTCTTATGAATTCCTGTGACTGAATTTTATTGGTTGAAGACGATGTTTACACAGAAGTGACACAGGAGTAAAGCTCAATGTGTTCATCACATTAAAAAATATGTATTTATATAAGATAACAACACAAGCTAATGTTTGCTGATTTTTGGCTAAAATGTTTGGCTTTTTTTTAGCTGTCTTTATTTGCGGTACTTCCAAACTTTAGGTAATTTACCAATATTTTTGCCACTTATGCTCATATTCACGTTGTGTTTGTGGTTCACTTTGACTTACTGTTTACGAGGTTAATGTTTTGTTACTTTTGTGTAAACTTTCGTTGTCTCTAAGTTAGTCTGTTTCGTTTACTTGTTCTAATTTAACATGTTATTGAAAAGCTGTAGCATTTGCTGTTTTGTTTTTTTGTTTGTTTGTTTGTTTTTTGCTTACTTTGTTGAACCAGTCTGTTCAAATTTTTCTTATCATTTCCTCATGTTTTTTCTATTTTCTTGCCAACTCTAGCAATCATTGTTTTTCTTTGGCCTAACTGTACTTTTTTATTTACCTGTTATTTATTTCTATGGTTAAAAAACAGACAATTAAACAGTCTCATAGTCCATTATAATGGATCCGTTTGGACAGCCCTGGTCTCTTCACATATTCACCAAATAAATTACAGTTAATATTTGATACTCAGTATTAAGTCAGTAAGGTCAGAGATAACAGTATTTTCATCCAGTTTTTTTTTCCAGTTCCTCTGTCCTCGTGGCCTGTGTAAACCACATGGGTTCCATCAGGTTGGATTGGTATTCAGTGCCGTCTCATTGTTGTTATCTGCTTCCGACTGTTAACAGCAGAAGGTAGGTGATGATGTGACATGAATTTTTCCATTTGCACAGTTACGGTGGCCTCGATAAGGGTGTCAGCATGCCTGTGTCGAAAAAAGGAAGTGAGAGGAGTTCAGAGGGCGCCCAGCAACGCCATGGTTGTTGTCAATAGACTGTGTTGGTGTTGGAGACCAGGAATCTGACACCAAGTCTCATAAATGCTGCCACTTGGAGTGGCGTCCCATCCTGAGTGACGCTCTACGAAACTCCAGGCTCTGACACCTCCTTATCACTGTGGCATGGAGGAGATGGGTGGGGGTGGGGAGGGAGAGGGAGAGAGAGAGAGAGAGAGAGAGAGAGAGGGAGAGGCCTGTCAGGCATGTGATGCTAAAGTGATGGGGATCAAGGCTGAGAGTTAGTGATCGCTGGTTGTTCCTGTGAGTAAGAAGTTGTTTTTCCAGATTTTTTTTTTTTTTTTTTTACAAACCAAAGGTAAGGAAAGGTAAATGTCAGGGTTGGAAGTCATACTTATGCTAGTGGACAATACATGAGGAGCTTTAACAAGGAAGAAAAAGGAGGGGAAGAAGGAGGAGAAGGAGGAGGAAATGAAGATGAAGAAAAACAAGCAGAAAAAGGACCCAACAGCTTCAACATGCATTTAGAAACTGAACAACTAACAGTCAACACTGGACGATATAAACCAGGCATGAGCAAACTACGGCCCGAGGGCCAGATGCGGCCCCTTTGGCCTTTTAATCCGGCCTGTCAAACTTGTCCAAATTGTATTATTAATTTATATTATCATTATAGTTTTGCCTTTTCCCTGCAATGCCTGCATTTCACCAATAGATGGCGTAAAAAAAGCTAAACGGATGACTTTTACATATCAATTATCTTTGTTCACGCAAACGCTCCATCTATTTAATAAAAGATTTTCCCTGAAACGCTAACATCCCGTGTCATTTGAAGTGAATTATTACGGTTGGATTCTTAGTGTTGCTGTTACAGTGTTGGAAGACTAAACATGGTGGTTCCACAGTGTAGCGGTTAGCACGCCTGCCGAGTGTGAGTGTGAAGGGTTGTTGTCTTTAAATAGTGTCCTGCAATGGACTTCTGGGATTGACTCCAGGCCTCGTGACCGTGAGGAGGACTGACGTGGTAGAAGATGAATCGACGAATAATCAACTCTCTACAGATGTAAAACTGACACTCGTTGTACACCTTAAACCCAGAATAGATGCTTAAATCAAAGCTAAAAAAAGTCGTATTATCAGTTCTCCTCCATCAAGAGTACAAATAGTTTCAGGGTAAGGAACCAAAATTGGTTCTAGTAAAAAGTTCCATCTCTGAAGACAAGGTGGAGTGAATGTATTCCATCTAGGCCTTAATCTCTGAAGACAAGGTGGAGTGAATGTGTCGCTGACATTCACAGGTGAGAGACTGAAGGTCTGTCACCTTCAATGATTCATACTGTTGTAATGTCTTCAACACTTCAAGTCTTTACTTTGTCCTTTTTTCCAATAAATTAAAGTCAAAGAGAATAATCCAGTTAGAAACTGCAGTATTTATTGAGTTTATTGAGTAAAAGTGAACCAACGTTTCTGGATAAGGGGAGGTTTGTAGAACTTTATTACTGAAGCTAAAATATGAATACCACTCCTGCTGATACGACACACTACTCTGTTAATTACTAGTAGGGATGTTCGATATTAACTTTTCGCCAATATCCGATATGCCGATATGGTCCGAACAGGTTATATCCGATATCAACCGATACTGATACGCAGCCTTTTGGGTTAAGCTAGTGGGCAGTCGATATCAACCTTTTGGGTTAAGCCTTTTGGGTTAAGCTAGTGGGCAGTTGATATCAACCTTTTGGGTTAAGCTAGTGGGCAGTGGTGTGCTGCTATGACAAACAATCACTTTCACTTTCACTTCAAAACTATCTTTAGGTCTGGGTTTCACCCAGGTATGACGTTGTCGGGTTTTCATTATCGGAGGAAAAACCAATAACAATTCTTATCGAAATTACATAATTATGCTAATATTGGCCGATAATACAGGTAAGCTGATATTCCTTTGCATTTGTTGCAAATATTCGATATGCTGATATTGTACAAACACTTAATTTCCGATTCCGATATCAACCAATACACGCAAGCGTTTGGGTTAAGCTAGTGGGCAATGGCCCACTTTTCTTTCACTTTTAGGACTATTTTTAGGTCACATTATCTGAGCAAAACCCAGGCATTGCGTTATCGGGTTTTCATTATCGAAGGAAAAAACGATTATTACCAACAATACACTATTATGCTAATATCAGCCGATAATATATATTACACTATTATGCTAATATCAGCCGATAATATATATTACACTATTATGCTAATATCGGCCAATAACGTCGATTGGCCGATGTTATCAGACATCCCCAATTACAAGTCAGGATGATGCTGACTCAGGTGTGTGTATGAGATAAAGAATTACAATGAAATCATCACAAACCACATCAGACGGTTTAAGAAGAATCGCAACATTAGCCTGAAAGCCTCATGTCATACATTCACATATTAACCTTTATACAATTGCACATTTACAAAAGCACTATTTTACACCTAGGTTTTTTTTTTACACAGCACTGTAGTAAATCTCAGAACCTGTGGGGACAAGCATGACAGACGACGTGTGCAATGTGCAGTCTCTGGGTGGCGCTATCACGACTATCTGCAGCCGCACTCTGCCACCACCATGCCCTCGTACTTCTGCATGAACGTGATGATGCCGTTATCGTGGTACAGCAGCGATATGGGCTCCAGTTTGGTGGGCACACAGCAGGCTCGCGAGGCCCTCCCTGGACTCTTCACACTCAGCAGAGTTTGCACTATGGCGTGTTTGGTGGGCGACACCTCGGAAGTCATCGGTGGGTTGCACACACCGTTGCACTCGTAGGCTTCGTAGCCCATGGGCTGGATAATCCACGTGTCCCAGCCAATTTCTTTAAAATCCACATAGAGCGGGGTCCTCTTGCAGGGCTGGTTCTTAGCATTGCGCCGGATTCGTGAAGGTAGTTGGACGAGGGACTGTTTGTCCAGGTCGTCCTGGTTGACGTTGGCTGCGTTGCGGCCGACAGGATCCCGGGAAGACTGCTGGTCGTGTCTCACATTTTCACGGAGATCGTTCTCGTGTTCCATGATCTGGGTGATCTCTTTCTTATCCCGTTGGCGGTCTTTCCTCTCGTCATCCGAGAACACAATCATCATAGCGTTGTGTTTTCCGTCCAGACTCCTGTCAACATCAACCTCGACCAAACTTTCACCGTGCTCACGTTTTAACCCTTTGTTCGCCGCACCCAGACTTGCAACGTGAACCTCCAGTCGACGAGTCGCGCACCCCGATTTCAGCCATTGACCGACCACATGTGTCAGGTCAAATGACACCCAGGTGTTATCTTTGGCATGAATACGCTTTGTCATCAGTTCCTCCAAATCCGTCAGCTCCACCAGCCCTCCCGTGTCACTCCTTCTCTCTTGTGTTCCCACCTCTTTTGTCCAAGCAACTCCTTCATGTTTACTGTAAATGGTCACCTCGCAGTCCTGGCCAGGACGAGGTCTCTGGGCCTTCTGGACCAGGGTGAAAAGATGCAGTTCGGCTATTGTTATGTGTTCGTTTCGTGGAACGGTGATGTTGAACAGCAGAGGAAATATCCACACGCCTCGTGTTGTTAAACTGTAAGGGGAGGAATCTGAAATGTAAACATCAATAAATGTGTCTCAATTCATTTTGTCAACATTAGATCATAAAAGCTGGTGCTCAACCGTCCGACTGACGTCCAGAGTTGAATAACACATGCACACACAAATATATGAGTCGTATATATACCAGTGTTTCCCAAACTTTTTTTCTGGGGGCCCATATTTTAAAAGTCACAAACCTTCGCAACCGAAGTCAATAGACAGTATTCGTAAACTACTGGGAAACATGATGCGAGAAGACCCCAAAAAAAATCTCACGACCCAGTTTTTGGGAAACAATGGTATATAGCAACAGAATCTTTCAACATTTTCAGAATTTTTCATTTTTCATTGACGGAAACCAAGCACATACCTTCATTCTTGAAACTTCGCACGATGTTGGCCGAAGTGCGGTCGTTGGCAAATCGATTGTACAGCTCCAACATGTACTCCGGAGGCTCCCCGTGGGCCACGAGCGGCCGGGGTTGGGGCCTTAACTCTGTGAGGTTTAGTGTGGACAGGAACTGGCTCAAAAAGTCCTGAGCTTCTCTACCAACCGGCGATCTGTGGCGTTTCCCAGATGAGCCCGTGGCACTGCTCAAGCTCAGAGTGGTCCACAGAAGAAGCAGAAAATTCAGAAAGAGCATAAACCCGAGGCTGGAGAAGACTGAAGCGGTCATGGCTGAGCGGAGGAAAAGATTAGATCCAAAAAGCCAGTATCAGTAGAAAAGGTGTGATGGATTCGGATCGTTGGAGAAGACACTCGTGCACGGTTCAACGTTTGACGAGAGGACTGACCTTCATTGAAGAGGACAACAGGTTGCTGTTGGGGGGAAAGGAACAAACAGCTTTGCCCTTGTTGATCTTCCACTTGTAAGGACAGGGCTGAGCTGTCCAATGTGCTGCGCTGACATGTGTCCCACACAGCCCTCCTCTCTCTCTCCCCACACCAGGACCCTATGACCTTAATGTGGACCAATCTTCATTCCCATTCTGATCTTTGTTGGTTTCTACTCACTGAGAAAAACACAGTGAATATTTAAACCACGGCTGAAGTTGGTTCAAACTCTGCTGTGCCTTTAGTTGTTAACAAACAACCACGTGTATTTGATAGTGAAAAAACCTGACATAGTGAAAAATGACTTTGAAAATCAATTCAAATATTAAGACTAATCTGTCAAATTTTCATCAATTTCCAAAGCCTTCACTTTAAAACTCTACTGAACTTTAATACAATCAATGAAACAACATTTCACCACTGGCCATAATGAAGCTGAAGCCCCGCCCCCCCGCCACAGCTCTGTGGCCCTCTGTGGGACACACCCCCCACCTTGGGAACCACTGATCTATTCCCATGTAATCTAACATCCAAGTTTCGAGAATACCTTCGTTACTGACACACAATTTCACAATGCCTTTATGAGATTATATATGTAGCAAGATCCATATACGGATTGATGTACTGTAAATATATAAATATTTATATTTATATATATTTATATATATACATATGTCTGTATACATATATATTTATATATGTATTTTAAATATAAATATACATACACATATACATATATTCAGTATATATGTATATACAGTATGTATGTGTATATATACTGTATATTCACATATATGCATATATATACATATATACACATATATGTATATACATAATTTTAATTTCTCAAAAATGTGTTTTAAATACATATACACACATATATACATATACACACATATATGTATATATATATACATATATCTATATAGATATAGATATATAAATTTAATATCTCAATCTTAATTTTTTTGCAGATTCGAGAACTCTCCATTCACCCATTTAGGCTCTAGGGAAGTAAGAGCTCAATATTTTTGATCCTAGAACTGTGATTGAATATTTATATACAGTACACATTTGATGGAACACTTTGAAAAAGTTCACTTGGATTTTATCACCAGGGACACAGAACATCTTGACTTTGCAATTTTTCTGTTCACACTTTCTCACAAAAACTCTCCAAATCAGTCATCCTGTGAGGAAGTCTCCTGCTCACAGCCCGTCGCTCCGTTAGACCACAAATATTAGATTGGACCCAACCTTCGACAACTTCGTTAAAGTTATACTTCTACTTATTGATAAATAAGCTTTGGGTTGTTGTTGTTGTCAGCTTTTTTTGTTGATTCCTTTTTTATGTTTTAGGTGGAAAGAATAAACTGGCATTTTTTGACAGTTTATTACCATTTATGTCCTGACAAACAGTCCCAGTTAAAAAGATGAAAACAGCCCCAAGCTTCAAGTTACCACCACTGTGCTTTACAGCAGTCTTTTATTTTAAATAATAAGCAAAGTTTGGGAGAAAAGTAACTTTTAGATTTTTAGGCCAAAAACTCAAAATTTTCTGCAACTTTTAGTTTTGCAGAAAAAAACTACATAAACTATAACAAAACCTTTTTATACCTCATAACAGTTGCAGTTGGTAAGCTAGGCTAACCTCTGCTTGGCTGGGCAAGGCTAGGCTAGTTTAGCCAATTTTTCTGTAACTAGTTCCATGTACAGTTTATTTTATGTTGAGCACATTTGTTTTCCTGGTGGTCAGTAAATATCTCTGCTGAAGAAGGGACCTCTAACATGCTATGTTAGCTATGGCTAGGCTAGGCTAGGCTAGACATGACCTCTTTGTTTTTAAAGCAACATTTTGACTCATGAGATGTCACTTAAAAACGACAAACAGTCTATGGAACATAATAGTGTTTCAACAGGAAATGAGAAATAATGCAGATCATTTTATTTTTCATTCTACATTGCAATGCAAAAGGACCACTGCAAAGCAGAGTTGTACTGAATATAGGATTAGTTACTGGTATTAGGGAATACACATCAATAACTTTAAATTAATAACATGGGTATTACAATAATAAATATTACAATATAAATGCCCTCGTTTGGATTATTAACAGTCCTTAGTTACACATTTACAATCTTGTTCCACCGTTCAATGAAATACAGGTAATAGAGAATATTAGCTGTTGCACAGTCAAATCTGATAATATTGTCGTTAGGTACAAAATGAAATCCAAATCATTTGAGTGCGTTTGACGACAAAATTGACCAGAGTCACTTCATGTTGACCTCAAACACCAACAAAAATATATGAAAGTATTTAATATGGGTTTCCTCCGGAGCGTTAATCTAAGTCTGAAAACCTTCAAAACTGCCTACGGATGGTGATTTCCTCAGGTTAGGTAAACAGACCAAACTCAAACCACATGTCTGTTAAGGTCTTTATACTAGTAGTATCATAAATGGTCACGTAATCGAGTAGCTGTAAAACTTATACTGTACACGTCATATATTCTTTGGACTCTCATTTCACCATTTGCATATTTCGATTTTTTTTTTCTTCAGAAATCATATGTCATCATTCACAATTGAAATCCCAAAATAAGGAACTCAAACTAATCTCCCGCTCCATGATCTCCACCCTACGTTGGCACTACAACAAAGAGAAACTGTTTTTGACTGAATTTTCTTCTTTTTTTTTTTCTCTGTCTGCACAAGAATGATTAAATGTCATAAATCTGTGGTTCACCGTGAGAATGAGTCTCTTCCAGGTTGGAACTGTCTGCTGCGGCGCTGTGGTCATGTTCACACCCAGGAGTCCAGTGGTGGAGGTTTGTTATCCATGAGGCCCACTGCAGGCCTGCCAGCTCTAATGAAGTGTTTTCTTTCACTCACAGCCTACAGGTCGACAAATATGCAGTCACAGTTAGATCAAGTTGTGTTAAAGAAAAAACAACAACAACAACAACAACCAGGCAGTCAGGAGAGAAGACCATATATGAAAAATGGATTTGCCAAAGTCCCTAATCAGCTGCAAAAGTCAAGTCAAAAAGTTCTAAGAAAACTATCCTCCACTTCAGTCTACACCAGGCGTGGGCAAACCTTGACTCGTGGGCCACAATTGTCCTAAAACTGAACAGGGGGTCAGGTCAGGAGTTCTTGTCAATTAAAATATATATAAAAGTTATGTATAAAGGCTAAAATGCTTGTATCATTTTCTATGCCATCTATTGGGGAAACATCAGTATTGCAGGGAAAAGGCAGAAGTATAATAATGATATAAATTAATTATATAATTTGGAAAAGTTTGGCGGGCCGAATTAAATAGACTGAACGGGCCGCATCTGGCCCCCGGGCCTTAGTTTGCCCATGCCTGGTCTACACACAACTAGAAGTGGTTTTTCACGACACTCTCTTTTATTTGTTATTGTGCAGTGGGCACCTCAGGCCCCCAGGGTGCAGTGTGTGGGGACGAGGTCATGCTCGGTGCACCTCAGTGGATTCGAACCTACTTAACCACCGCTGCCCCAATTCATATAATTATAGGGTGGACTTAAACCGAATTTTCCCAATGAGTCATGATTAGTCATCAATAAATTCCAACCATCCTTAACACTTAATAAATCGATTGGTCACTTGTTCAGTCCCTTCAGCAGAATCAGATGTTCTACAGACGCTAGCTTCAAGTTCTTTACACTCCTCTCATTTTCCTCTAAATAGGATTTTCATCTACAGAATGGTCACCGACTTCTATTGAAGAAAGTTTAAAATGAGTGATAGAAAAAAGACCAAATTACACTGACATTTTGTGGCTGTAGATTGCAGACAACAATTCTCTCTAATATATTGTATATATATATATATATTATATCCTGTCATTTAGAACAGGACATAAACAAAACAAAAACAAATTAAAAAAAGAACTTTAGAAAACACAGGGCGTACATCATTTACCTGCAGAGCGTCTCTTTCCACCACCGGCCCTTTTCCATCTCCGACCCTATCACTTGGCTCTAGGCTGGCGTACACATCTGCAAAGTACATGTAGTACATCAGATTAGCAGTACAGGATAGGAAACAAAAACACCTGACGAAGCAGCAGCCTGAAAAAAAGACAACGTGTCTTTGTAAAATGTCAGGTTTGTTTCTTTACAACACGTTTTCACCATTAAAAAAAACAAAAACAACCCAAAACACAAACTCTCATTACAGACACACACAAACCAGAGTGTTTTTCCCTGCGACACCCGCGGTCATTCTGGAGGCAGCTCTTATGGAATGGTGCTCAAATGAAATGTGACTGGCGAAGCATGCAGTTGCTCTGCCTCTGGGAGGGACAGCTCCGGCTTAATAAGCCAAGTCTGATAACCTCAACAACACTTCATGGTTTCAGGCTGTTTCTCAAAGGAACGTCATCTGCGGCCCAGGAACGCCCTGTTCTTCGTCCCTGACATGTCGTGAACCCCAGCGTGTTCCAAAATCTCCTTCTGCTGCCTGAGCTGGAGGACACTTCTCTCATTTAATAGACGCTATAATAACATTCTGTTGAGGGAATTCATGGATTGATTTTGCCGACCTTGGTTTTTGTCCATTAGAGGTAAGGTGATGTCATCGCCTCCTTGCTTTGCACTCTTGGACTTTTTAGTTGTTCCTGTAGTCGGTGGCTTTGACAGACACAGAAAAAAAAAGTTGCTTCTTAAAGGCTGCACGTCACTATGCTAACCTTCAGTTTTTGAAAACATTTTTTTAACAATTACCTTGAAGTGGCTCTTGGTCCAACCTGCTTTGATCAAGGTGTTCCTCAGGTCTTTGTAGGCCCATATGGTCTGGAGTACATGTGAAGCTGCCTTGCTCTCCCGTGCTGATTGGCTGACAACACATAAACATGAGTCATTGGAGGCGACCTACAACTCTGACACTGAGGATGGATTAAAGTCAGTACTTTTTTTTCCTCTCCGTGGCTTTTTTGGCTCCAGGTTCCACCAGGTATATTATCAAGAGTATATCAGAATTATTGCTACAAATACAACAGTCCCTGGGCTGCTTGTTTTAGAGGTCACCACATTAGATCACCTGCATCCACTCCACTGCTCCCCCGCCTCTCGACTCTTTGTCCACGTCTACTATGTCTTTCTGAACGTCGGTTTGATCTTCTGTCATCGTTAATGTCAATGTCAAACCGTTCCATTGTCCCTCCTCACGTCCAAATCATCCCAACACTTCCATCTCATCTGCTCGTGGCTAATCTTGTCATTCCTCATCCATACCATCATAGCAGATCTCACTACCATTACGTTCTTTTTTATTTTTGTACCAACTGATACGAGGATGAGAATTTTCATTTGTGTCACCGTTGCCCGCTGAGCAGAAAGTGAGCAGAGCTTTTATCTCTTTGGCAAATTGCGATTGAATGTGACGATGAAACGCTGTCTCCTGCAGCGTTCCAGGAAACAAATGCACTCGAACAACACACACGGTGTCGGTTAAATTCCCTGAGCCTCAACAGAAAATGACTGAGGTGTAAACGCCTCATCTCTCCACTGTGTCGTTAAACTGAGAAGACACCTCTACAGGTGATTTATTAAAACTGCTCATATTGTTTTCAATTAAATATGAACGTATTCAGCGCCAAAGCCCTCTACAGGTGATTTATTAAACTGCTCATATTGTTTTCAATTAAATCTCGAGGTCAGTCCTGCTCCCGTCTTTGTCCCCGTTCAACTGCTGACGTCGTTGACCTACTTAAATAAACTGCCAAGAGGACAACGAGACACCGAACTGACGGCTGAAAATGTTCGCATTCATTAACTCTAACTGACCGGTGAGTAGTTGGTGGTACTGAGAAGTCTTTAGGAGTACTGTATTAAGTACCAGTCAGTTAATACTCCTCAGAGCTTTGGTTTTTGTAATGCAATGTTTTCTAATGAAGGAATGGACTTGATACAAATACAGGGGGTCGCTGACTTATGTTGAACTCACTCACCTATATGCACACTAGTGTGATCATAAGGTGTGCAGTGGAAAATTACACAATATCACTTAATTGGTCTTTAAACTATTATTTATTTAATGCTAATAATCGTTCTTTGTTCGTCAGTGCATAGTGACAGACAATGAAACAATGAAATACTTTTCCACCAGATGGCAACAGACGGCAATGAAAACATGAAAAATCTTTGTGTGTGTCTTTCCTCAATTCCTGCGTGTATACCACCGCCGTCTTCAACCAAACAGGCCAAGATTTATCACTGAGTAAATATAAACTAAAAGATGATTGTATTTCACTACATGTACTTTTCGTGGTTTAGTCGTGTTTTTTTTTTCTTTTTTTTCAAATGAAAAATATGTGCCGTAGCTCAAAAAAGGTTTGAAAACACTGATCGAGAAAATGAAAACATCTGAAGAGTCTGACTTACACTTGGGAGACATAATGAAACGCAAAAAGTTCTCCAAAAATGCAGCAAATGCAGCACAATCCAAAAGTATGGCGTACAAACGGCAAATCTAAACAAAGCCGACTTTCGCGTACAGCACTATACTTGGGAGACATAATGAAACGCAAAAAGTTCTCCAAAAATGCAGCAAATGCAGCACAATCCAAAAGTATGGCGTACAAACGGCAAATCTAAACAAAGCCGACTTTCGCGTACAGCACTACGTAACGATAAATTCATCCACTCGCCAACTAGTTCCCATGTGAAATTAGTTTTAACCCCTTATGTCGGAATAAGACTTTTTCAAATAAATTTAAGGGAGATGGAGACGTGACCACCCCTGGTCAAGGACCCCGTGTACTTGTATCGGTACACCCCTAACTACCATCTAGTACTTATATATCCTAAAAAGTCATTACACACCTGGACCTGTTGATGGCCACCAGTTTCTGGACGGCGTGACCCTGTATGACGGCTCTGGCGTTCTCAGGGTTGTCTGTGATGATCTCATGGATGGTGTTCAATATGGACACCACAGTATCGCCCTCTAGATTCTTTGCCGGGTGCTGCTGTCCACACGGCAGGTTGTTGACCAGGTCCCTCAGAGCGTAACCCCCTACGACAACAGACGGCGGACCAAATGAAGTGTGAGATTTTCAGAGATGAAACAAGTCTCCTCCGTCACTGATGTCAACTAGAAATGTGAACCTATCAAGTCTTTATTCCGTCGGTCCATGGCCAGGTTACGAAGAGCAATAGCCACGGCTCGCACCACTTTGTCCACGTCTGAGCGCAGGAGCTCCACCAGAAGGGGGAGCCCTTTTTCTTTCCTCACTGTAGCGCGGATGTAGCTCGACCACTAAAAGGACAAGCACAAGACAAAATATGGCTTTTTTTTGGAGCTGTCCATTAAAAGGATTACCAGTAAACTAGCCTTTGTCAAAACCAGTGAATAAAATGTCAACAGCGGTCAAAAGTAGGACATGAAATCTTAGTGTTCCAAGAACTGCTAAAATAAAGTGACGTTCATGACAAAGTACGTCACAATATTTGACAGCTGTATGGAAGTCCATGACGTGCAGAGCAGTAAAAGAGATTTTCTTGAATCAAACCGTCTGTTGACCGAGTCGGTCTGCAGGAAGTGGAGTTAAATCCCGATGATCAATCCTACGTCCTGTCATTTTCAGACTTGTTTATTAAAACATCTTTGAAGAAATAGGCGTAGAGGTCAAGGTGGAGCAGTGATTAAAAAAAAAAGAAAAATCTTCCTCACTGTTTTATTATAAAATGGTTCGTGTCACAGTGTTAGAATTGGACACGGATAAAAATATGAAAATCTCATATTCAGAATTTTTCTGAGCATATTTTCATATTAATTCGTATTCGTAATAAAAGAAATAGGACATGGTTGTCAGAAAATGATGACAATCTCATGGTAGTGAGATTATTGAAGTCAAATTTTAACATTTTTCTGTGTCTATTGTGGAGACATTTCCGAGAAAAGACTTTTGTTTAAACTTTAAAAATTCTTGTCACGGATTGTATTATTTCGGTCAGTTTTATTACTCTGTGGGTGATGAGATGATTAACATATTGATCTCATTCATCTACAGCAGGGGTATCAAATATACGGCCTGCGGGCCACAACCTGCCCGCTAGGGGCTTCATTCTGGCCCGCTTGATGAATTTTGAAAGTGAAAAAAAAGGCCAAAACACTTCATGTTTGTGATGTTTTGTCAAATTATACTTCATTAAATATGAATATTTTATAACGTTCTTGAATTTTATGCAGGAAAACAAGGTGGGTGAAACATGGACTTATTGTTATTTATGGATAATTGTTTTGATTTCACTGGTCTGACCCACTTCTGACCCCTACAGGCTATAGAGCAGCATCAGCTCTTAGCTGGTTCGTCTTCTCGTTCACTCAGATACAGTTGATCTTGGTCGCAGCTCTGCATCTCTTTAATGTCAACACTTTCACGTTCGTTCATTCCGGGGAATCAGGACTCGGTAGTATAAAGTGTCATTATTTTAATTACTCACAGCCCACTGTCCTGCAGCAAGGTTCTGCAGCGCTCCCGCAGCCGCTTCCAGAGTGTTGTGGTTGTGACTGCAGGTGAGAAGGGAGAGGTAGAGCCTCACCACCTCCGGCTGGTACAGCAGCTCCAAGCCTTTAATTAAATGGCAAAAAGTCAAGACAGACATTCAGGCGGTGCCCCAGACTCAGCTGTACCGGATACACTTGACCAATTTGTACGAATATGACGCGATTATTTGGTTCCAGAACGGTCTGGAAAGACAGGTCCGTTTTGATATACGACATTTTAAAGGCACTTCACAAAAGAAAATAAAAACAGTGTTTTTGTTGCCTGCCAGAGATGGAAGCCGCTGGAAGGCTGACAATTGGCATAAAAATGTCCCGAGACAGGATTTTATCAGGCTTGTCATTCTGAATTGCCCTCACTGGCTGCAGTGTGGGAGGCACGCTCTCTGCACTAACAATGACCAGATACTCATTTACGTACTCAGCCCTGATCCACCAATAAAATCACAAATAAAGGATTACAAAAAAAAAGAAAAAAAACATTTAGTAATAACTGTGTGTCATATTGAACCTTCAGTACGTTTCCAAGTAAATGTTCCTCCACGAGATGCTTCCAGTTAATAAAGTCATCAGTCTTTACGGTGCTTCTGGGTCTATTTTGTTTGAGTAATAAAACGCTCATCAAATGGTGCAGGTACTGAGGTGAAGCTCTGAATCCGAATGAGTTCCTCAGGCTCAGCCAGCATCACGCCACAAAAACTTCAGGATTTTAATAGAAACGCCCATTAAAGAAAAAAAATGGAAAACGTTCTCAAAATGATTTAAAAAAAAAAAGAGTCTGTTGTAAAGTTATTTTGAGCAATTATTTAAAGGACAAGGACAATTTAAGGACTTTCAGTGTTTTGTTTTTTTTGTCCTAATACAATCTGTTATAAATATAAAAAATACCTATTTACCCACATCTTCATGATTATCTTCAATAATAATATTTGTATTTGCTGTGGAAGAACCTTGAGTTTTTCTTGTCTGTTTTTACTCTTAAAATCACTCCACAACCAATCTTATAAAATCTAAAACAAGCTAACAGCTAACAGCTGCTTGTAAACACTGGCATTAGCTCTTAGCACTGCAGAGAGCTAACACCGGCGTTAGCTTGTGGCGCTGCTGATTACTGGATTTTGCGTAACAGTGCGATTGATCGTGATTAATGGCAAGAAGTCATGCGAATAATCGCGATTAAAATTTGTAATCATTGCCAATACATTCGTCTTTTGTAAACCAAAGAAATTTAAAGCACGTGTTTTAAGGATCAGACAACACAACACGTGTTTGTCTTTTCCGTCACAGATGAAGCTGAGTAGGAAATTGTTTTTGATCATTTTGCGAAGTTGTCCCAACTTGAGAGGGATGATAACATACAGTACGATCAAAGACTGGTTTATTTTATACGATTATATTTAATACTAGTGATAAAGAATGTACCTGATCTAGGGATGTCCGATAATATCGGCCGAACTAGCGATAAAGAATGTACTTGATCTAGGGATGTCCGATAATATCAGCCGACCTGTATTATCGATCCGATATTAGCATAATTATGTATTGGTTTTTCCTCCAAATCTCTTGTAGGATCTTGAGGCATTTACCTCCATGACAAACAGCTACATATATCAGTATCCGTTGATATCGGAAATTAAGTGTTTGGACAATATCGGCATATTGGACATCGGCAAAAAGTTCATATCGGACATCCCTAACCTCATCCTATAATCGTACTTCCACGTCATATCGTACTCAGTACTACTTCCTTAACGTATCACACCATAACATATCATATACCTTTCATTTGTTCTGTACGTTTTGGTAAATCCAAAGTACCGTACTTTCTGTCCATAAATCCATTTTTCCAACCTGCACATCACAGACGCACACATGCACACAGATACAAACACCAGTTTTCAATGCATCAGGAAACACACACGGGAAAAAAAACAGCAAATGAAATTCAAATCAGTGTGTGGATGCCACGGAGGTGACAGCAGACTGACCTTGGTTGAACCACTCCTCTGGTGAGAGAGGTTTGAGCAGGAAAAACAAAAAGCGACAGAACAAAGATTAGATCACAGCAGACGAGGACAAAATACAGAGTTGTTCTGTGAGGTGAGACGCTGCAGTGGACTTGGCAGGTCCCGGCTAACGTTTGGCTCAGTGCAGCGTTTGTCAATTTACTGCAATTAGCCGTGGAGGCCCATCTCTGGTGTGAAGCAATAAAAGTGTAAATCACAATTAACTCTGACTTTATTGTTTCTCCATCAAGATTTCAACCGGCACAAACAGCTGCAGCCAATTAATTACTGTGTATCAGCTTAAAGTGAAAACATTTCTCCGTTTACTCTATAAACATAGGGATTTTTGGGTTTGTTTGGTTTTTTTTTTTTGAGGATTTTTGGGTTTGTTTGGGTTTTTTTTAATTTTTGCATTTTTACAGCCAAACTCAGCTGCTGCCTCTGCATTTAGTGGTTAAACATTCAGGGCCTCAATGAAGAGAAGAAGAGCAGTGACACTAAAGTTTGGAGGCAGGTACACAAAAGTTTAACATTGAAACAGATACTTTACAAGCTAACGCTTCAGAGGAGCAGATGTTGTTTCACCTCCGTGGAACACATTTTTGTGGGACAGTTAAAATGACAACTGTATCTAATACAAGTACATATTGGTTACTACAAGTTACTAACAATATTTTCCAACACATTGGTGAATTTTTGGTTTTTTCTTTGCTCTCTGTTTTATCATTTAGCTTATTTTACAAAAACTTAATTTCTGATAATTTCTCAATTGCTATAATTTCTGTCAAAAAATAAATTCTTTTAAAATTGAGTCATTGTTACCTAAGCTAGCTTAATAGTTTAGCCTTTTCTGGACTTAATTTGGAGTTCATTTTGGACAATTCCTTTAGCATGCATTAGTATGCAGTTTTGCTGTTTTGGCGGATTCTTTTAACCAACATTTTACTTCTTCTTGACCAGCTAACTAGCTAACAATCTCCTAAATCAGTGTTATTGACCAAATCTTTCAAATGGTCATAGTCCTTGCAGTGAACCAACCTTTGGGCCTTTTCCCAACACAACAGTCGGGTTCGTTCTTCTTCTTCTGTTGTCCCACGGACCTCATCAGGTGGCTGCAGTGTGGCTCCTGAAATCTCTCGGCTCCTGGAATCTCTTTGTGGACGTGGTAGGACAGGTTTCGCAGAATGCAGACGCAGTTCTCCACTGACTGAAGAGTGAACGAATTATACAGGACTGAGGATGTAGAGAATGTATAAACAATGTTTCGTGTGTGTGTTGAGATTAGCACCTTGTTATCAGTATCCTTGTGGACAATAGCCGACTGCAGAGCGTGAATCAGTGCATCCACCAGCCCCTGACAGTCCCTCAACCTCTGTCGAGCCTCTGCTCCGTCCGAGCTGACGTTCCTGCAAAAATCAGAACCGATCTTTCAGCAGAACCGTTCCTTGTTAGGAAACAACTGCCATCGTCTTGGTAGAAGACCAGTTCTACCTCAGACATCCAGAGGTGTTTTTAAAAACCGTGGTCCACTCTGCACTCTGCATTTTCGCCGGATCCACGGTGTCCCTCCTCCAGCCCGAGTGCGGGATGATGATTTCATCTGTCAGGGTTTGAAGCCCGTGGTTGATGACTGTCATCTTCAGTGGCTCGTGTGAGGAGAGGTTCCACAGAGTGCCTGTCAGAAGAGAGAAAATTAAAAACTAGGGATGTCCAATAATATCGGCCTACCGATATTAGCATAATTATGTCATATCTTTAAGAATCGTTATCTGTTTTTATTCCGATATTAAAGACCCGATAATGTCAAATGATGTGTGCCCTAAAAATAGTTTTGGGGAAAAACGGCTGCATGTGATAGTGAAAGCCACTAGATGGCACCATTGCAGCTCATTATAGTGATCTATTTTAAAAATCAGGGAATTTTATTTTCACAGATACATTTCTGCAGGTTTGTACAGATAAATAAATAAATATTACCAGGTGCTCAATAATATTTCATTTCTGATAGTCAGAGGGGGTGAAAAAACTTCTGTCCCCTAGGGGGGGCATGGCCAAAAATAATTGAGAAACACTGCTTTAACCCATCACCTTAGTTAGCAGGTGGCACTTCCTTAACCACCAGGCCACCACTGCCTCACTATATCAGTATCGGTTGAGATCGGAATCGTAAATTAAGTGTTTGGACGATATCGGATACTGGCAAAAAAGATAATATCGGACATCCCTATTAAAATGTTTTTAAAAAACAAACAAACAAATCAATCAATCAACTGATGGTCGACTTCACCTCAGATGTCTCCATACCTGTGACCAGTTCTTTGACTTCCATGCTGCTAGACTTCCTCAAGAGTCGGACCAAAGCTTGAATGCCATCGCAGTTCTTGATGGCCATCTTGTTATTGTGGTCTTTCCCAAAGGATATGTTGCGTAAAGCCCCACAGGCCTTGCGGTGGACCTCAGGTTTAGGATGGTCCAGTAGTTCCACCAGGATGGGGACTCCACTCAGCTGGCGAACCTCCTGTTTGATGCGATCGTTCTCGTAACAAAGATGCTGCAGGTAGGCAGCTGCGTTGGACTTAACCGGGTCCATGGGGTGACTCAGCATGGAGATGACCTCGTGCAGGTTGGGGTCCCTCCAGCGCGGGTCTCTGCGGATGCTGTCCAGGCTGACCATGCTGCTGCGTTTGTGAGGGAACTGCAGGGTCTGAGCTCGGCACATGGCCTGGAAGTAAGGGTTCAGGTTGTTCTCCAGCTGCGCCATAAAGGCGTCATCGTAGCCGCCTCTGAGGAGACAAGGAAACCAACCTTCAAACATCTCTGAAGTATTGATGACTGATGTTTTAGAAAAGTGGGGATCATCAAATTGATGACTGATGTTTTAGAAAAGTGGAGTCAATCTTTAAACAACATAACAAGACACATTTTTACCTCATCAGTTTTTTTAGGGCAGTGGTTCTCAAACTCTGAACCACCTGAGAAAACATAGAGCTCTCTGAGTACCACCATGATGACCAACATCAGAATAGGCCTTCCCTATTAGCTATAGCTAGCTAGTTTACAAATGTTTATAAAGATGTTTATTTTAAAAAATGTTGTATTAATTGTGCATGGTATGTTTTGAGATTCAACTGAAAATGTAAATGTGAAAATGATGATTTTTCTCTGCGTACCACCGGTGGTATGCGTACCACAGTTTAAGAACCACTGATTTAGGGTATTTAATTAATTTTGCTCTTAAATGTGGTCGATCCCTGGAAGCTGTGGTGAGTGAGGACGTGACACTGATCAACCCGTGATCCCTAACTTGGATGTTGACTTTTTAAAATACATAACAGCTGTGCTAAATGCTAAATATGGTATAGAATAGGCTGCGGGTTCTCTACATTTAAGTAGGTCAGAGGTCAACAACACAGCCTCTAGCAGTCTGATTTTAACTGCTAAAGGCTGTGTGGTTGACCTCTGACCTCTGTCCAAATATTCACATCAGTCCAAAACCTAAATGTGAATCAGGTGAAGCGACCAACCTTAAAATACTTTACTTCACTAAGTTCATCCAGAACGTCAAATCACCGTCTGTATTCCAGAAAGTGCGTCATTTTATGGTTTAGTTGCTGCTTTTTACTTAGTTTGTCCTTTTGGGTAGAAACAGGAGGCCACAAAATGGCAAGCTATAAAAAGCAAACCCTGATATAAATAAAGGCTTTTACTGGACTTTGAAAAGTCTGGCTTTTTTTTTTAACTTAAAAACAGAGATGCAAAGGATAAAGGTTTGAAGCATAATCTGTTGATGCTGTTGTTTAAGGTCATTCACTAATTTTATTTTTTTTTTCAATCGGACGATTGGTCCTTCCTGCCCTCATTGTTTGCACATGTATAATAATTTTATTTAAAACATTATTTATTTTAATGTGCTCAAAATGTTACTACAAGTGCAATGTAACATGAGCCCCATTGTGTATACAGAACTACACAGTTACGTTTAGCTCATACACTGCAGTACACTTCCTAAAATAATTTAATATTGACATCAGTCTAAGATTAAATGTTCTAATAAATAAAAGTAAAAAAATATTTATATATAAAAATTGCTGTTTTGATAAAAAAAAAAATTCTTAAATATTTTTTTATTTTATTTTCTGTCTGTGTCCACGTCAAGATGTGCTGTAAAAATAGTTTTTCGTGCCCCCTAGTGAACCTAGCGGTTGTGCACGAAGCCTTACGTCTTTATTTTTTTACGTCTTTATTTTCCTTCCACAAAAAGCAACAGTTGAAAATGGACAAACAGGTGAGTGAGCAACAGTCAACACAGCTGTGCCTCGTACAGTCACTCCCTGCCAATGGCTCTAATTACTGTGAATTTGTGAATGAGGACGTAAAAAGTAGTCTTTTGCTAAAATGTCAAACCGCCCAGTTTAATTTTTTAAAAGCGCTGGAACGAAAGGGCTGGATTCTAATCCACTGAGCTTTCCATCTTTGAGCTGAATCTTTGGTAAACAGCTCTGTCACTTCACTGGACCGAGGCAAAGGTTGTCGCAGACAACGGCAGGTAAAAACCTCCTTATTTATCGAGTGTGCGGCCGGGGCTGCCTGACTGATACCAGCTGCTGCTTAAGTGCTGTCCATCTGTCTTTCTATTGTTACAGCCTCAACCCTGAAAACAGGAAAAAAGTCAGACTGGGAAAGGTTAACATGCATCATGACGAGTGCTGTTATTACAGCGGAGAAAAATGGCAACGGTTGATTTTCTGCTGTGGTTCTGAGTTCCTAAATTTTACATATCCAGTATATCTTAGAATATATATTTATACATACATATACTGTGTATATATATACACACATACATATATATACATACATATACTGTATATATATATATACACATACAGTATATATATATATAGAGAGAGTATATATATTTACCTATGTAAATGTATATATGACCTGGTTGTGTTGGTATATAGACATTTGAATATATATGTATATATAAGGGTTATCTTAATACTTTATAGAGAGTATATTTTTTGTTTATTTTTTGCTATTAATACGGAAATAGTGAGTACATATATATGTACATATACATATATACATATATGCATACATATACAGTATATACATACACATATATAAATGTACTTACATACACATACATATGCATATACATATATACACATATTATATAGAGTATAAGTATATATTTTTGTATATATTATAGTTAGCTTAGAGTATATTTTTGTTTATGTTTTGCTATTAATGCGAAAATGGAAGATAATACATATAAATATATACACATATATAATATTATTATGTATGTGTATTATATATGTGTATATATTATTATATTATATTATTATTTTGTTTTGTATTTTTGCTATTCAAATAAAAATGGCATTAAAGAAGGTCTGTTAACAGTAAGGTCATCATTGGGGTCATATGGATATTTCGGTGACAGAATCAGGTCAAAGACTGGCCCTGGATTATTAGACTCAATCCTAAACCTACTACAGTGAAGGAGAGCAGCAGACCCATCCTCCTGCAGGGAGACGTTGTCTTCCCTTTTCTACCTTACACTTTCTCATATGCAAAAATTAAATCAGGTGTTGGTTTAGGTCCAAAAACAAAACACTACAGGTCTATTTTTTTCTTTGGGCAAATAGAGATGTATGTATTTCCTGATGTTAAATCGCAGCACAATAAAAACCACATGATCTACTGAACACCATGAACAGTCTCCTCTGAGGCATCGATAAATGAAGCCTGGCGTAATATCACCTGGTTCTGGAGGGCTCTCTGAGGAGCTCCATGGTGGTGAACGGCCTGAACTGGTGGATCCCTGCCAGCGTTGGGTAGCTGGCAGTGGAGTGGTCAGTCTTCACGTCCAGGGGAGTTTCTCTCCTGTCGCTGGTTCCATCCTCCTCACTCTGACTGCCGTGTCCTGCAGGGGCGTAGCTGTCTCTGAGGAAAGGTAAGGTGTAGTGAGCCCCAGGCTGGAAGTTTTTTCCAGGCCAGTAGTTTTGGAGGGTGGCTCGGGACAAGGTTCCATATCCAGCGCATAGTTCACCTCTGTAAGTGTCAGGCAGGGCGTACCCTCTGCTCTGGCTGATGTCAGGATTCACTGGCTGAGGTTCCCCAGGCTGCAGTGCCACCTGAGGCTGTGGTGGCGCTGTAGTGCTGCTGCTGCTGCTGGTGGTGGTGGTGGTAGTTGGTGAGACAGACTCATTGGACTCTGGGTTTGTTTCTGGAACAGGCTGATCAACGGGAGTTTTGTCTTTAACCACTGGAGTCGACGTGAGTTCCGGTGCATCGGAGGTCTCCAAAGTTTGAAGTGGTGTCTCTGGGGATTCTGGAGTCTCAACCAGGGTCTGTTCACCTTCTTGTTCTACAGTTTTTGACTCCTGTATGGAAGAATCACCAACAGTTATCGTCAGAATTCCATCTGGTGGAGCAGTGGTCTTTGTGTTTTTCAGGTGAAGGACAGAGAAACAAGGATTTAAGTCCTCCATAAATCGATTTACTGCGATGTGGTGGGTGTTTGATAGATGGATGGATGGATGGATAGATGGATGGATGATGGCTAGATGGATGGATGATGGATAGATGGATGGATGATGGATGGATAGATAAAGAGAAGGATAGATGGATGGGTGGATGGATGATAGATGGATGGATGAATGGATGAGAAAGGCTGCTTTTCAGCCACAGGATAATGAAGTCTCCTGTTGAAAATTGGTTTAGATTGGACTCTGATGACAGGGGAAAAAAAACACAAAATTGAGATTGAATTGCTGTTCAGAAGCAAAGTAAATTGCAGAAATTTAATTGCTTGTTTGGGTCTGTTGATTTGGATTTAACGCATTCATTACTGAGTGTGAGAACACATCATTGTGTCAAAGTCAAAGAATATGGATTTAATAAAAAGTCAAACTCAAATCCCACTTCACATTTCAGGGTTTCTTTTTGAGCCAAGGGGCGAATTTTTTTCGTGGAACCCAGAGCAACAGCACAAACCGCTGTTGCTCCCACACTCGGTGACACTTTATATTGAGCAATAAACACGAATCAATCGCATCAATTTCCCCTCACTGTGGCTCAACACAGCAATAATCGGCATAATAATTAAAAACAGACAAAAACTTCACTCTGTTTCTTTGTTAGTTTCTCTATGGTTTACTCCAGCGATCACCAACTTTATTTTTGTACCGAGGAACCACCGTTACTGTGGACCAGTAATACCTCGTCATCATTGTATGATCATTACATTTTCCAAATCAAACCTCCTTCAGACTTTCTTCTGTCAGTATCAGAGTCTGAATGACCTTTGACCTGTTGTTCTGAAACATTGACAGATTATCTTTGAATGAAAACAGTAAAGAGATATGACTGGATTCTTTTTGCAATGAAGTACATTAGTAAGCGGCCCGGCAACAAACCTACGGACCAACCTACGGACCAGCACCGGGCCCCAGACCGGAGGTTGGGGACCCCTTATGTACAACACAAAAGAAAAGCACAGCTGCCCATTTAGCATAGTGCAAAATGAACCTGAGCTTTATAATATAAACCAGTGGAAGTTGGTAAGTCAGTAACACTGACAATCATCAGAGTTTTCCCTCTCTCTCTCTCTGTGTCTCTGACTCTCTCTCTCACACATATATGGTTGCAGTTTGTTGTCAGGCGCCCTGTTAGTTTACCATACATGCCAGAATGGCATACACTGCCACCAGAAAAAAAAAAGAAATCTAACAGAACCTGCCAATTTTCTGCCAGCCATTTTGCTCTTATTTCCATGGCTACAATGGAAAAAGGAAAAAGGAAAAGCATTATTTTGTGTATGAAGTAAATTAGTCAAATGAAAGTACAATTTCGCACGTGTCCCACTGCGGCCCGCGGTACCAAATGACCTCAGACCGACACTGGAAATTGCTTGGTCTAACTGACAACTGTTCTAATGGTCTGTGATTATGAGTGTGCCGGCTTCAACAGAGTCAGCAGGTGGGGACAGAACACGGGTTCGCTCACCTCGGTGTCCGTCTGCTGCGGCGTGTCCGTCTCTGTGGAGCTCTCGTTGGTGGAGGTCATCACCGAGGCGATGGAGGTGGGCGTGTCCAGTTCATCAGTCGTAGAGGGGTGATCCTGTGTGGGCTCTTTGCTCTCCTGCTGCAAATTTAGTGGAGGAGGGCCCTCTGAACTCTGCTCCTAATACACACACACACACACACAGAGACACACACACACACACACACAGACAAACACCACGTGTTCATAGCACTCCATCTCTGAGACGTGATGGTGACAGATTCAGCACAGAAAGAGTTCCCAAATCGTTTCCACTGAAACGTCGGATCGTTTGTATTGTTTTCAGTAACAAACTCCATTGTTTCTGTCAAATTAAAAACAAAATCTGCCTCTTTGTGCAACAACATTGGAGTTGACTGACTATTCACTGAAATTGAAACGTGAGCAAAAAATGATACGAGTGGCTGCAGATCATCTGTACGTTTGTTCTGGTGTTCTGAGTTTTTACAGCCAATCACGCGTGTGCGTTCAGCCCAGCGTGGAGCTGGTGGTAAACGGCTGAGGTATGATGGACAAAAGGTGCAGTATGTAAAATGTAGGGACGTGTATTGGCAAGAATCTGGTGAAACATTAGGTATCACGATACTATAGGCACAATGATATATATATATATATTTGTTTTACAATGTAACTGTAGTCAGAGTGTGATCCTAGTCTCAGACTCTGTTCCACCTGAACATCAGTTACTAACACTGGAACAGTGGGATCTACAATTGGAATCACTGGAGAAGAAAGAAAAGATGGGATCTAGATTTGGAATCACGAGAGAAGAAAGAAAATGAACCAACACCAGGAATATTGGACTGGGAATTGGTGATAAAAAAATATTGATACAGTGCTGTAAAATATTGATATCGTGATCATTTCAGTGTATCAATATTTTCATAAGCCTCGCAATATTACGTGTGTATTGTTATTTTCTCACACCCCCAGTGAAATAGGGCTAGGTTGCAGTAGGTTCAATTTTAAGTAGCAGAAATAGAAGATAAAACATATTTGATGATATTTTTTTTTTGTTAATGAACAGTCAGTTTTCTTTAACTGTTTCACTGAAGACTGTCATATCACATCACCATGTTTTTACATTAGTCCATCAAATATTTGCTTGAAACACTGTATAAAAATCAGGCACTGCTGAAATGAACTGCATTAATTAATATATGAATATAAATGTGATTAAAAATGGACTGTCATGGACTGAGTCATGTCGTTGTTGAAGGACAACAGATTCACCAGAGTGTTTTAAACATGTCTCAATATGTCTCATGATTAATCATGATTAATCCACCATTTACACTTGAACATACATTTAAATCTGATCATATTTTTTAATGGATTAATGACAGCCCTAATTAAAAATCATAATTAAAGGCTACTCTAACATTTCCTACCTTTAATATCAGATGTCGGTCCACATGGACACTTGAAAATACCTGCTGGATTAGAACCAGCAACTTGCCCGAGAGATGTCTTTTAGAGAAGTCTTTCACAAAGTAATGTTGAATAATAAATATAAATATTATATATTAAATCAATAAGTGATGTTATTAAAAAAGAAGATTCATCTTAATTTGAGGTTTAAGGTTTGTTCTTTCTTTTTTTTTTTCTGATCAAAAAAATATCTCTTATCATCGTACATTCTTGAGAAACCTCGACTCTGAAAGAGTCCGTCAGTTTGATGCCGTTCTGCCTTGAAAACTATGGGTTTTTTTTTCAATGTTCTTCTTCTTGTGATTCCAATGAGAGGCACATTCCCATTTCGGAACAATAATGGTTCAGTTCAATCTACGCACAACCTGAAGGCAGAATAACAGCACTTCAGTCCAGCCTGGGAGCCACTTGTCGGCCTTTGAAAAGGTTCTGTGAGGTACACGACTTAAATGTATATTATTTATGGTCCTTCTGGACCAGGTGTAAATTCTTCTACAGTCACTGCTGTTTGGGCTGGTGATGGTTTTCCAAACTTTCTTTCTGGGGAGCCATATTTAAGTCACAAACCTTCACGACTCAAGTCAATAGACATTATTCGTAAACTCCTGGGAAACATGATGCGAGACGACCCCCAACTAAAATCTATTGCGACCCACCTGAGGGTCGCGATCCAGTCTTTGGGAAACAATGCTTTAAAGGACTGATGACTGAAAAGTTGTTTTTCTTTTCTTTGTTATCAGACATAAAATCCACTAAATAACTCAAAACCACTGCGGAAATTATATTTTATTTTATCTTATTACCATTTGAGCAAAGGCTCTCATGTGTATTTTCAAATATTTAATCTGTCCTCTTTGTAATAAATGTCAAAAAAGTTTGCCATATTTTAACAGTATTCTGCAGTTTATTGGTGACTGAACAGTAAAAAAAATGGATGATAAAGCGTTTCAAAATGTGCTCCAAATGAGTTTTATCATCTTCTACTTAAAGATTTCAGGGAGCAGGGAGTGTTATTGTTCACAACAAGATTATGCAGAGAGCACAAAAATAAATAAAAATAAATACATGAAAAGGAAAAAAAAAACGAAGAAACAAAAATCCCAGGCCGCACAAAACCATTTTGTTTCAAAATAGCTGTCAAGCGTCGTCTTCAGCACAAAAATAAACTCTATTCTATGGTAATAATTTAGTAGCCAGTAACTGCAAAGCAATGCATTTCAGAAGTAGGTGCCTGTGCACCTGGCCTCCCTCCAGAAATACATCCATACATATCTGTACGTGTACTACAGCAACCACTACTGAGTACTGCAGCGTACTGTACTGAGTATCTGGAGCTGCTGAAGAACAGCTTCTTCTTTATTGTGTGGATCTCGTCTTAACTCAACTGCAGCACTGTTGTAATGGAAATGGAATGTGTGTGTGAATAGTCAGAGCTTATTTACCACCAGTGACTCTTAAATCAGCCATCCAGCTGTTTCTCCAGTGCAACATATGGACACCTCCGTAATTTCCACCTGTTAATTTGCTAAAATTCCAAAGACAGATTCCATTATTCAGCATGTTAGTCCGCGGGAGAACCGACGCCGTCATTCCACTGAATACACAGATATTTTGGTCACGTGATCACCTGTCACGTGATCACCCCGACACACTCAGGTGGTTGAGGCAGGTGAATTTTTTTCCGACACACGCAGGTGGTTGAGGCAGGTGAATTTTTTTTCCGTCAAATCCGGAGTAAACAGCGAGGCAGACGAGCCATCAAACCATTAGACCATAATTAAAAGGTTCTATTATGGCGTAGATCAATAACACTATATAATTTATGACTCGTTTTATTACTCGGATTGCTTATCCACTCTCTGAATCAATTTTCATTCTAAGTATGACATAGAGGCCTAGTATATATAATCTCACAGGATTTTTTATTTTTAAGCACTCGGCGGCGTTGGACTTCTCGCCGCTTTGCCGGGAAGTCGGTAAGTGTTGGATATAAAAGAGCAGAATTCTCACTGTCAGAATCTCACTCTGATTTTTTTTCTCTCCCCGCTCTTACTACAGCGTGCTGCATTAAATCACACTGCAGTCGAGCACCAGGCTGGATGTGCGGGGCTTCGTCGGTGTGAGAAATGATCATGCAGAAATCTCATCTTCAAATGTACAGCGTGGTGTTGTACAGATGTGAAGTGAAGCAGCTGGATGTTGTCATTTATGACTGGATCCGGCCTCTGCTCCCTGTCTGACTCCAGACCGCCATCTGTCTGACACTACTGCTTATTACTGTGGACCCAAGCCTGGATATCCATCTTGTTGGTGGTAACATAGGATCATTGTTGACCTTTAGATTTAATGCAGCAAAAATCTCCTAAAGAATTAAGGGCTGGGTCTGAATGGAACGGAGGCAGAATCATCTAGACACAGATGATTCTGATTGGTCGTCACACACTGTGACACAGTTGACTCCTAAATGAGGTACTTTTCATGCCATGAGTTTTTTTCAGACCGGCTGTAAACCTGTTCTGTCTGTGTTGTATTTACTGCAGCTAGCGTCGGCCAAGACGCTAACGTAATAGATTTTAAATCTCAGTGTTTTGAGGGGTTTTTTTTGTTTGTTTTTTATTTTTTTATTTTGCTGTTTTAGTAAAAACAATGTAGATCTAAATTAAAAAGATGTTGATGTTGTGGAGGTACATCATTAACAGTGATTATGGGGCTGTGTGTATATATATATACATATATTTATATATATATTCATGTATTTATATTTATTCATTAAGATGAGAAAATAAGACAACTCTGGTGCATTCTCTTTTTTGTCAAAAAATTACTTTTTTGTCTTGCAAAATTACTATCCCAATTTCCACAAATTGTAAAAAATCGTAGTGGAAATAAAAGAGGATGTGACTCATTAATCAACACACGACTGTCTCATTATTTTGGTAGATAACGACTGACATTAGGTTATATTAAGTTATGAAATGTGTCTGCGTGTGTTTTCATCTAATCAACCAATACAATCAACTTCAAATACAGTTTGTTCCGGATGCAAAAATGTTGGTGTCAGTCGGCGAGGAAGAGGAAGAGGAGGAGGAAAAGGAGGAAGAGAAGGGGATCACTGAGGAAAAAGTTGGCCACAGGAAGCCACGTGACGGCAGCTGATTGGCTGTTGTTCAGTGGTACCAACTGGATGTGTGGTCAAAAAGACGGACAGGCTACAAGTAGAGGAAAATTACAAGCTGGAGTGGAGTCTACCTGCTGCCCAAGTCTGAAGACCAGCCCTCCTCCCAATCCCCCACCACCACCACTTATCCAACGCTTATGTGAAAAAAAAAAAAAAAAGAGCCACTGCACGGTCACCAATAATAGTGTTCATAGAGACAAATGGGTCAAGAAGAAGAAGCCTCTGACTCTGCCTAAAATATACAACTTGTGGTTCGGTTCTAGGGGAACACAGGACACAGAATGACATGATTACCGTCGGCTCTCCGAATCCAGGCCAGCCCAGAGCCGGGGTATTATTTTGGGAGACACAGGAGTCTGATAAGTGATGCTGAGTGAGGTCAGATGTTGGTGACCACCTCAAGGGCACGACTGGCACAAGCCACCAGTCAACGTTGTCGTTAATCCATTCCACAAAGACGGATGGTGCGTGGCGTTGTCAGTGAGCGAGGATGAACCTTTTGCGGTGATCAAAGTTGAGTGCGCACTTTGTCTTCATCAAAGTGTGGAAAGACTGAAAGAGCAGAGTCTCGGCGGGGTAATAAAACGTGACATCAGCCCACCGGTGTCACAAGACGTTAGTCACAACTTTGCCACAACTCGGCTATCTGTTGAATCTGTCACGTTTTTGGTTTTTTTTCCTGAGGGTCACTGGTGATTTTACAGAAGGTGTCTGGATGAATTGTGACTCAAAGTTGAACTGGAATGACACCTTCCTACCGCGTCACCACCGCTCACCGTTAACCAAACAGTACATTTGATTAATAATGGAGCCCCATTGGTCAACACTGAGTCCAACTGTGTCGCACAGTGAGCAGAAGAGCAGGATTTTTCTGCCCAAAGTTTCTGGATTGATTCTCCAGATTTTGCTGCACTGATCCTCAAACAGTTAAATACTGCATGGTCAGATTTAATGTGTCTCTGATAAAGAACATGTTGGCAATACACTCCAGCAGAGTGTGTGCAGCAGACGCCCTCCCCACACTGACGGACGGACGGGGGGGGGGGGGGAAGCTCTGTCTATAATGCCACCATAAAGATTTCCCCCCCCTTTTCAAAAGCTTGCTTATGCATGTTGCACACACACACACACGCACACACACAAACACTTGATGAAACTAACAGCATCATGTCTCCATGCACACAAGGAGACTGCACCGAGCAGCAGCGAGAGGCGAGGAAGTGAAGCGATTGATGCCTCCTTCATTCATCATGACTGGAGCTGAATGCAAAGGGAATACAGTACAGTTCTCTGCAGCATGGAGAGGAAGAAAAAAAACTGAGGGAGGCTACGGAGCCGATAAAGCCATTCCACCACACTACACACACACACACACTACACACACACACTTACCTCTTTTACTTCTGCAGGCATTGCCAAATGTTTTCTGTTCCCCCACAGATGATGAACAGTACCGTGTCCCCCCCCGTGAGACGCCTGTGTCTTCGCTTCTTTCTTGCTTTGACTCTTTCCTTTGAGCAAGGCAGTTCAAACATCAGCAGCAGCCATCCTTCCTCCCAGCTCTTACTAACACATGTCCGCTATACCACACTCTCTCCCCTCCCTCTCTCCTTGCCCTCCCTCCCTCCCTCTCTCCCTCCGTCCCTTCCTCGCTCACTCTCACTGCCTCTATTTCTCTTTCTCTCCCAAAGACATACTAGATGCACTGTGCACACATTTGCTCAACACAGATCCATAAACACAGACACAGTCTAAAAGTGCA
>NC_024320.1:22672898-22688221 GCF_000523025.1 Cynoglossus semilaevis | reverse complement strand
ACTGCCCCCCCCCACCCCCACCCCTCTACTGATCTGCGCCGCAGTTAACGTGTGCGCTATTAACAAGATGCTGAATCAACTGTGTGACGCCGAGCCTGTGAATGGCTTAGGTGAACGCAGCGCTCCCGCAATCCCCCGCGCTCTGCCCGTATATTCTGGCAGCACATGCACAACACAACACAACACAACACAACACATGCGCTCACTCACATCATACACACACTTGTCCCTGTGGGCTGGAGCAGCAGATGCAGCTGGGGTACACAGCAGCCCACTCTACTCTATGTCCTGTGTCACCCATGTGCAGCATAATAAGGGGTGAGGGAAGGGCAGGGGAGGTGGGGTGGGGGGGGTGGAAGGTGCACAAACACTCTCTCTTTAATGCTGCGCCAGGCAGAGGAGCACACTCCATGCCGAAGCAACAGCGCTACCCTGCAAGGTGCTGTGCCAAGAAATATCAAACCGTTCGTCAGCACCCGTCACAAATCTCCTTCGCACAGCATCTGGGAGTTGTAACTTGTTAAAGGTACAAAGAGCATACAGTGTGGGGTGGGGGGTGGGGGAAGAAACAACAGCCTGCAGGGACATCCTCTGCTTTTGGAAGATGTCGTCCCCCCCCCACCCCCACCCCCCCCCCAAAAAAACAAACTAAAATACGTCTTTTCTGTCAGCTCAGGGCCGACTTGATTAAACCAGCAGGAGGTTGATGAAATTGTAGATAAAATAATTACAGTTGATCTTGGACGTGTTACAATGACTGTTTATGGATTGATGTTGGAGACAAAATTTCTCAGAAAATGAAGCTCAAGGTGAGAACGACACCTCAGTCCACAGACCGGTGCTTTGTCTCTTTGTTATTTTCCTCTGATTTAGAGGAAGCTTTAATATCATTGATCTTTGGGTCTGCAGCATGCATTTCTCTTGATTTAAATTTTTTTCTCCACATCTTATATACCAAGAACAGTTTGTTATTTTCCAGAGATGCACTAACCTTTACAGAGTTTGATTTATTAAGCCCAGTCGTTTATTTTTGCTCAGTCCAGCAGTGTGTTTATTGGCGAGAGAAAGAACGTTAAAGAAATAATGGATGAAAAAATGAAGAGGATGTAAAAGAAGTATGGTCAAATCAGGAGAAAGAGTGATTTAACAAAGTAAAAAGAATGTACCTCCTGAGGCACAGAGATGTCTCCAAGAGCAAAGTTATCTACAGAGCTGTAGTACCGATAAAAGTACACAGTAAATAAATGAAAGGATTAAAAATATTTTGGAGGCTAGAAAAAAGAAACTTATTTTAGTTAGAAAATGTTTGTTCCAAAGCTGAAAGAGTAGAGGCCAGATTTGATGAGCTTTATTCTCCTGTCTGGACAAGTCGGGAGTGGCAGAAAAGTACCTGGAGTGGTGCATAACATGCAAGAAAAAAGCATTCTGACAAAAGAGTTCTGTGATCAGGAGTGACAGATGTGTTTAGGACAGGTTTACATCAGAAGTCGGTTCTAGGCCCTGGTTCGTTTGTTATGTTAATGAGGAAGTTGGTGGCTGAGGTCAAGCAGGAGTCTCTGCGGAGGTGAACGTCTGCAGCTGACTCTGTATTCTGGGTCAGGAGCAGGGAGCAGGTGGGACGGAAGAGTAAAACAGAATACAAATGTGTGACTGAGAGAGGAGCAGGTTGAAGAGTGAAGATGCGGGAAGCAGAGATGGTGAGTAAGGATGATTTTTGTCACCTGGGATTCCCCATCCAAGTAACAGACAGTGAACAAAAGAGGTGAAGAATGAGGGGGCGGAGAAGAGAGCTGTGACAAAAGGACAGCAACAAGTGTGAGAAGGGAAAGGTTTACAAGACAGGAGTGGAACCTGCCATGATGTATGGTTTAGAGACAGTGTCCCTGTCTCACAGACAGGAGGCTGAGCTGAGGGTGGCAGAGTTAAAGATGCTGAGATTTTCTACTGGGAAATAAGCAAGTTAGGAGAAGAAAAGCTGGAGATGAAGCTTAAGTCAACAACAGACGGTACATATACTGTATATATCGGATAAAGAATTCTCAGAAGCTACTTCTTGAAAGGAGGCAAAGAGGAAGATTCCTGATCATCGCCAACAAAGAACAAAAAAAAAGGATGTCTTTAAAGAAGAGGAGACAAAAGAAGGGTACGGAACAAAAACAGGAAGAAAAACACGACACACGAGAGTTTGACAGTTGAGCACAACTGCACCCTCCCGATTCCACGGTCATTAGGGAACCTTCTGTGTTTTACAATGACGTCTTCTGACCCATCAAATGTCGAGGGCCATCCAAGATTCCAGGGTGAATAATACCGCCCAGGAAGTCAAAGAGATGTTGTTTCGCTGCCAAACTGCCCTGAGATACCACCGATAGAAGCCCAGAAATCCAGCTTCCAGCTTGGCTTTTGAAAGAGATGGGAAAAAAAAGGACCGCTGTGATCCTCAACACCAACCAGGAGGATCCGTCCATTGACATGCTAAAATATGAAGCGCCAACCTTAGCACGAATCAGAGAGACACAACACTCACCAGTCCATCGTAAAATTTCCATTTCCTGTTACACTTTTTTGGCAGAAAGTTTTCTGTCTCTCTGCAGGTTCACTTTTTCATGTTGCAACCAAAACCTCACAGACGTGTGAGAGTAAAATAAAAAAATTGATTCTCAAATGTTTTTCTGATTCATTTTGTCTGACACTCACATATTTATTAAAACTGAGCCGACTTCAGGACTGACGTGTCTCTCTCGCACTCTGCTTGTTTTCACTCAGTGATGAACCCATTTGCCGCCAAAGGGCAACCCACAGTTTGAGTAACCTAAATGACACAGCCCATTTCTTTCTAATCTTACAATAATTCAGGATGCAGCAGCCTGTGATGGATCGTTGTCCTGACTGTCGCACCATTTTTTTTTTTTTTTTGCTGCTAATCTCCTCTTCTAGTTGTTGAGAAAAGATTGATTTCTGCCAGTGTTTAACGACGACATTGATGAAACAATAATCCAAACGCTGTCACTGAGAATCCTGGGACAGTAATTTTGCTTAGTAAAAGTGAGCCTTGCACAGAACACCGAGTCGGGACATGAGATTCATATAAAAAGTGAAGTGGTACTGGATTATTATAGTAATATAATAATAATAATAGTATATAAGATTTATATGGATCCATTAAATTAGCAGGAATTTGCGATATTGCAACATTTGGTATTTCTGGTTTTACTAACTCATTTACTTAGGAGTAAACATACTTTTTTCATAATTCTAATTATTTTTACTTCACCTGATGCAAAGAAGAAGAAAAAAATAGGGAAAAATGTTTCATGAAAAAGTAGAATTTATGCTAGTGCTGAACACAGATGAATTAGCGGAGTAACTTCAAAAGGTAAGTGATTTGTTTCATCAGTGACTCGGTTTGAAAGCGGGATGAAAAACATGTGCGTTCTCCTCCTAGCGTGATGTAAAGGTAATGTGTGAGAAGCTGTGGCACTTTTAATCCAAATACAAAGAGCCTTTTCATCTCACTGTGTTGAAATAAAAAGTGAAATGACATGTTTTTTATGTCAGACAAAATTGTGTTCCGTGCATTAGTCGCTGAGATGATTTTGCTCACCGCTCACCGTCTCCCACCCACTACTCCATTGAAACACTTGAAATAGGACCAGCTTCATCAGATGGAAAATAAAAGCGTCAAGGTCTCCGGGAGAACAGCACTTACTGGACCATAGGTTTTTTTTTTTATCGTTTGCTATTCCAATGGAAGTGCAATTTCTCCCAATAAGTGTACTGTATTTAAAGGGGACATATAATGGAGAATTGACTTTGTCAGGGTTTTGTACATATATTTACAAAAATAAATATATGTTTTCATAATCTGACAAAATCTGTTCATGTGCGTTCATGTGAGCCGTTCAAAATGTCCTTCACTGTGTGACATCACATGGTATGAAACTATAATAAACCCCAGGAAATTAGATTACGTGTATTGATTCCATACTGGATAACCGCAATCATGTACAACAGCGTTACCCAGCAAGGACCAATCGATCGTTATCATCTATTCGCCATCGTTGATTTTCCAAATCAAACCTCTTTCAGACTTTCTTCTGTCAGTATCAGAGTCTGAATGACCTTTGACCTGTTGTTCTGAAACATTGACAGATTATCTTTGAATGAAAACAGTAAAGAGATATGACTGGATTATTCTGGAATGAAGTTTAAATTAGTAAAACTGAAGCAGATTTTTTCATTTTTTCATTGTGTCACACTCATTTACGGTATTAAATGACCTACGGACAGGCTCTGGGCCCCGAACCAGGGGTTGGGGACACCTGATGTAAAAACACTAAAGAAAAGCACAGCTGCCCATTTAGCATAGGGCAAAATGAACATGAGCTATATAATATAAACCACTGGGAGTTGGTAAGTCTATATACGGACACTCACTCACACATATATGGTTGAAAAATAGTTTGTTGTCAGGTGTCCTGCTAATTTACCATACCTGACAAAATGGCATACACTGCCTTAGTGCAAATGTACACCAAAAAAAAACAAAAAAACCACTCAACTGCGTCACACAGAACCTGCCAATTTTCTGCCTGTCATTTTGCTCTTATTTCCATGGCTACAAAAAGCTGCCCACAGGTGGGCGGAGCATGACGTCGCTTATTGTCATTTAGAGGTAAAGCCAATTAAACGTGTGTATAAAACGGAATCCAGCTTTTCTTTTTCGCCAAAAGCACGTCACAACTTTTATTCTGAGATCAAAGAACCATAATAATGAGTATAAAAGTAGCACGAGAGCCCTTCAGGGGGCAGCACTGGAATAAGACAGAATCAAAGAGCCATTATATCCCAAGGTTGCAGATCCCATGAATAGAAATATTTATCTCTACAAAAGGATTACCTTATCTTCTAATAAAGTCAAAAGCACCTTGAAGGTTTTGAAACAATTCCTTCACCGTGGAGATTGAGCCGGTTGAATGTTTTTGACATACATTTCATGTTTGTCTTTTTCTGCTGTAAATCCTTTTCCCCGATAACATCATTGGTTTCTGTAGAAACTGGATAAATCACATCAATGGCAACTGTATTTAACCTTGACTCTGTCAAAACAATCAGGAAGAAGAGTGGACGAGGGAAGAATGACCAGGAGTCAGCGTGCGACAGCAGAGGGACCGATAATGGATGAAACCTCTCCATACTGGACAATGAATCAGACAGGATTTATTGACATCCTCTGAGAGCATGATTTACAGAAATTACTTTGAGTTTATTAGAGTAAAGATTACTAATGTCAGCCACATAAATCCGTAGGAAGCAGAGACTAATATTTCATTCGTTAAGAGTGTCCTTTGCTCTTCAGATGCAGTAAACTTTAACGGTCGTGAACTGGATCACATGATCGTGTACTATGCGCAAAGACACAAACACAGATAAAGATGAACACACACACACACACACACACACATATATATAGGACAAACACTGAAGCTTTCAATATACAAATACAAGTTTTCAGGTTTCTTCAAGCTCATCCTGAACTCTACAGAATTCAGAGCAGTGTTCTCAAGCGAGGCTAGGTATCACCAGGTACCTCACGATACGATACTATCACGATATTTGGGCCACTGTAACGATAACCTTACGAAACAATAACTCTGCAATAGTCGATATATTGCAATAGATTTCATCAACGAAGAATCCATCAATTAATTTCACATGAGCGACAGCCATTCGTCGACTCCACTCACTGTCATTCTTGCTAAGCGCCATCATGTTAAGGTTTGAAGAACTGCAGCAGCTTTTTGTGAGAGAATCTGTTTGTCTGAATCCGTTTCCATGACTGTAGCAAAAAGACGGCGCTGTACTCACAGACGTGTGTTGTTCTATTTCTTCTTCAACCTCACACAACCTTCTGCAACCTTGGAGTTGCTGTGCCCCCCCCCCCCCCCAGCTCCCCTCCTCTTCTCTGTTCAAAAATAACTGCACTGACTTTCTTCCAGAAACAAAAAAGTCTGTTATTGTCTGCTGTTTGTCTGTGTCCCTGGATTAACAAAGAAACACTGTTTACAAAGGGGAACAAACACGACATCTGTCGCAGAGGAACCGCACATATTTGGTTTTGTAGACAGCGGATCAACACGGAGAGGTTCTCCTAATGTGATGTAATGACTGCAGGGATAATGTCGTGATACAGTGTGTTATACGTGCTGCTATTCAGCGCACTAAAAGGGCTTTCATTTTGACTTTTTGTTGCGTTTCAGGAGCCTTGTGATGATGACTGATTTATTCTCTGCTCCCGCTGTCTGACCTCAAACCATTTATTCAGACGTTTCTCTGTGTAAAAGAGCGGGAATCATTTCTGCACCAGTGAGCTTCACTGTGGAAAACAGGTCCCGAATTCTGTATCTACACTTTCCAGCTTCACTGATTCCTTCTCCTCTCCTTGAACCATTTCCTCTTCTCTTTTCCATTCTTTAAACCTCTCTTTTTTTCCTGTTTCTTAATATTCTGCTTCTCTGCCTTTTCCTTTTCTTCTTCTTGTAGTTTCTCATCATTCTTCCTTTTCCCGTTGAACCTCTCCTTCTGTTTTTACTCTTTTATTTCCTTCTTTTATTTATTCCTTTGTCTTCTTCATCTCTTGTTCAGCTTTTTCTCTGCTTCTTGCTCTTCCTCCCATTCTTCTCCATTTCTCTTTTCATTCCATTACCACCTCTTCTTTTTTCTGTCTGCTTCCTGTATCTTTCTTTGTCTAGTCATCCATCCTACTTTTTCTCATTTGGTTGCTACCTTCAGGGTTCACCACACCAGCTCATCTGCATCTGTCTCACCCTTGTTTTAACGCCCCCCCCCATCCCCTTCCACTACGTCCATATATCTTCTCTTGGATCTTTATCTTTTCCATCCGCCTTGCGGCTCCATCTCAATCTGTCAATCTATTGTCCCATGTCACTACTAAAGTCAAGTGAACTACTTGTCATTGTGACACAGCACAACCAAATGTGTCCTCTGCTTTTAAACCATCAACAACAGTCAGCAGGGGGCAGCTTAAGCGTCCAGGGAGCAGTGTGTTTGGACGGTGCCTCGCTCAGTGAACTTCAGTGGAAACTTGGCAGATTGTGGATTCGAACCCGAAACCCTTTTGGAAACCCCAGGTCCGCTACTTTAACCACCGAGCCACCACTGCCCCCACGGGTACTATAAGGCAGTGTTTCCTAAACTTTTCCCAACTTGGGGACCACAAACCTTCATGACCCAAGTCAATAGACATTATTCGTAAACTCCTGGGAAACATGATGCTCTGCCACCTCTAGTTCAACTTCCTGTTTATCAAACGGCACCATTGTCTCCATCATAGCAGGTCTTATGACTGTCCTGTGAACTGTCCCTCCAGTGTCCCTCGTCTCCACCCTGCCTGCCTGAACAGAAACGCTCTTTTGTGGCTGCGGTCGTGCAGATGATGGAGCCTTTTCACCATCACAACAGTAAGTGTGTGGTAAATTATCTCCACCGTGTGACAGAGATAAATATAATTTATCCTTGCCATCACACACACACACACACACACACACACACAGACTGGGGTGAACAGAGTGCCGTGGTACTGCAGAGAACAGAGTGTTAACAATCTCCCACAAAACAGAGCCGTTACATTACAGCGTATAGGCGGTCGTGGTGTCACGTGAAGTGAACGGCCTACACAGTGTTTAGCGAACAGCGGGGCATTTTTTCACACCGTCTCCTATGGACCGTGCCTCACACAGAGACACGAGGCACCGCAGACTGTTGTCCTAATTAAACCCCCACACTGCATGTCCACCTCTGCTCCGTTCAGAGGGACATGTGCGGTGGAGGATAATTCAATTTAACACACAGACAAAACAAAATACATACAAAGCGGTGCCAGCTGTGCCCTGGATGCTGTTTGTGTTTCAGGTTGGCGCTGCCACACAGAGAAAGGCTGGAAATGCCAGAGAAGGTCACCGCATCGACTGCAGGGGAGAAAGGTCACATTTGGTTTTCATATTTAAACATTTAAACACATTTGGGTTCAGCGCGGAGAATCACAGGAGTTACATTTAGATGTTGAGAACTGTGGTTGAAGTTTTTTAACGACAACACCGGAAAGGTTCTCGTACGAAGGAGAGTAATATCTGTAGTTTTGAATTTTTCATGATGCTCTGTATTACATTTTTTGAAAAATCAAAAGGAAAATGTCCTTTGATTTAACAGACAAGCTGGATTATTTTAGGTAGGGTTAGGGTTAGGTAGGGGTAGTTATGCGACTTTTTTTGTAATTCTCAGAAAGTCAGGAGAGGTCAAAGGTTCAAGTTCCCTTGTTTCCTTCGTCCCTCACTCCTCTGAGAAACAAAAAAAAGACTTTTTTTGTAATTCTCTGGAAAATAGGTTTGTGGTAATGTAAAATACTTCAGGGCAAGTTGTTCATGCTGTGAAATTAGAGTTTGGTAAATGCATTTAATTTTAATGACTTTAATTAAATCTACTGTATAAAAGTGATTTGGTTTTTTAAATGTTATGAAACCAGTCTGGTTTCTGCACAAAACTCCAAATATTCTTGTGCAAAAGACAAGAAGAAAGATGAAAATGTTTGTCATTCTGTATTAGCCGACCATTGTTGATTAGGATCAAGTTTGGTTTAGTAGAGCTTAGGTTTTAGTCAGAGAACACACTCATTATGAGAGTAATGTCAAGGTAACTCACAGAAATAGCTAGTTAAAGTTTTAAGTTAAATTAAATATAAATATTATTATTAATTTAACAGAAATCTTACATTTTTCAAATTTTGTTCCAATTTTATTCTATTTATATAAATATTTAATTTTAACACAAGTCAAAAGTCAGAAAATTATATAAAACATAATTATTTAAATGTACATTTTTAGTTAAATTATATATTTTTTAAATGTAATAATTAAATTCATTTGAAAAAAAAAATCCTCAACAATTTCCTATTCTGATCACAGAATATAAAAAAAAATCCTCCAAAACATGAAAAACCAATTTCCTATTCTGATCACAGAATATGAAAAACTAAATTTAGGGTCAAGGTTCCGGGCCACTTATAACCTGTCCAAGTGCATCAATCAGTCCCCAGGCCGTACTTTGGACCGGCCTGACTTTCGCTGTATCTAACAGTTAAACCACGCAGCACCAACTGACATCCTGACTCTCACTGCTGCAGCGTCTTGGCACGGCAGCAGTGGCTCCCAGTGCAACAACATGTCCATTCACTGTGATTTGTTAATGTGAAGAATAACCTCCCACCTCCTCCGAGGCAGAAATACGCCAGGTTTGCTATTAATGCAACTCGTCTTTGTCAAGTGTCAGTGCAGCCAGTGCTTAATCACAGCAGTAAAGAGGCTGCAGAGAGGAAATGAAATGCATCAGTTTCACACTGCAGCTGGAAATGACAATCAGCCAGTTCAGCAATGCCTCTGATGATGAGGCCGCGGCATATCAATGAGCCCAGGCAGGGAGGTCGAGAGACACAGAGGAAGAGAGGGGGAGAGAGAGGGAGAGAGAAGTGGAGGGAGGGACGGAGGGAGAGAGAGAGGAGGCAGGGAGGGCGAGAGACAGAGAGAGGGAGAGAGGGAGAGAGGAGGAAGAGAGAGAGAGCGGAGGGAGGGAGGGAGAGAGAGAGGAGGCAGGGAGGGCGAGAGACACAGAGGAAGAGAGGGGGAGAGAGAGGGAGAGAGAAGAGGAGGGAGGGACGGAGGGAGAGAGAGAGGAGGGAGGGAGACAGAGAGAGGAAGAGAGAGGGAGAGAGAGAGAGAGGGAGAGCGAAAGGAGGTGGGAGAGAGGGAGAGAGGGGGAAAGAGGGAGGAGGGAGAGAGGGAGACAGAGAGAAGAAGAGAGGGAGAGAGAGGAGGGAGGGAGACAGAGAGAGGAAGAGAGCAGGAGAGGGAGAGAGAGAGGGTAGGAGGGACGGTTGGAGTGAGAGAGGAAGGGAGGGAGAGAGGAAGAGAGGGAAGGAGAGGGAGAGAGAGAGAGAGAGAGAGTCAGCTTCAGAGAATGTAGGTCACTCTGGAGCTTCTCGTTTGTTTTAAGTGAATCTAAGAAGTGATCAGATCAGTTCATGTCAGGAGGTTATCGTGGCTCCGTTTTTCCTCTCCGCAAACCTCACACGTTGATGTAAGAACAGCTACAGTAAAGCCACAGAGAGAGAGAGAGAGAGGAAGGGAGAGGGAGGGAAGAGAGGGAGAGGGAGAGAGAGTGTGTTATGAAGTTATGAATATGACTGAGCGACTGGACGATATTTCACTGTTTATGAAGATATAACTTTGTTTACTTTATGAGCAAATAAAGTTAAAGGAGGAGGAAATTGTTGTTTCGATGTGGGAGAAGGGCAAAAAAAAAATTGGTTTGTAAAGAAAAGTGGAGGCTATAATTTGAGCAACTTCAAGGATGGAGAACACCACCACACCCCTCCTCCCCCCGCGCCCCCGCCGACTCCCACACCACAAATCCTCACTGAACAAACGCAACAACATGACGGACGACAAATTCTCAGAAAATAAAAGCGGGCCGCGTTATAATTAATGGTTATAAAGTACAAGTCTGAAAAAAAGGTATAAATCATCTTGGTGAAGAATCACTTTGGTTCAAAAATAAATAACATGTAATCGTGAACAGTCATATAGTGGATAAATCACAGCACAAAGACAGGAAGTGGCTCTGATGATTTGGAGGGTTTTTTGCAAAATTTCACATTTTGTAATATAAAATATACCAGCTTTCAATAAAAAATATAAATTAATATTTATTTTACATTCAGCAGACGCTTTTATCCAATGCGATTTACAAGAGGTAGATTAACGATCAAGCATGTGGTTCCTCTGGGAATCGAACCCTGAACTCTCTGATCTCTGCTAACCACTACTCTATGGACCACACTACTGAAGTATACTTAACTTTAATCATTTAAATGTTTGTAAACCTAGCACATTTCAGTATACGGTCAGCAAAATTCAACTTTGATTTTGTTTTTAAAGAGAACACATTTACATTGCAAACAAATTAATAAAAAATGTACGGCTAATGTCTTGAATACATTTGTTTTAACAACTTTTATGCCTCGTTTTCAGCTCAATTTAACTGTTTTTTGACAAATGTTTGACTTAATTTTCGATTATCTCTAGCTAACGTTTTCCTGTAATGACCCTTGATTCATATTCTATATTAGTGTTCTAAAGCCACCAATCAAATATTAATGTAAGACTATTTAGTAAAAAAAAACGTTAACTTGACAACTAACTTCGACTATTTAGTAAAAAAAAACAAAACGTTAACTTGACAACTAACTTCTAACATTAGACTGGATAAGAGTCAAATACCTTCCAAATATTTCTGACTGCTTACCTGAAACAAACGAACCGCGGAAGAACCTCAAAACAGCTCGTTAATTACTCGTTAGCGCGAGACGTTCGATAACGGCTGCAGGCGGCCATTTTGGATTACTGAAATAGTAGCCAATCCCTGAGCAGTGCTGGGAATTTTCAACAATCTTTCCACCTATCAGAACTCGCATGACTCTTATTTATAAACAGAATGTCGCGATGATAGCGCCACCACCGGACCATTTATGGATTCACGCGTTTAGGAACGAGTTGTTTTACGTAATAAACTCTTGAAAAAAATGTGGAAAGAACAATATCCGAATCAGTCATGTTACAAAAATCTGGATCATCTGACATTTATTTGGAAAAAATATCCTGGTCAGTGTTTTTCCAAACCATTTTCATTCCTAACGGTTTCTAAAAATGAGCAATTATTCAATGTTTCTTCTGAATCCCTGTCTTCAGCCCAGCGTCTTCAGAAGAACGAGTCTGTGATACCATATCCTGCAGTGTTTTTGGACATTTGTGTGTGTGTGTGTGTGTGGACAGCAAGTGTGGGGACTAACAACAAAGTTGTTTACATTCGGTGTGCTGCTCTTCTAATTGAGAGGCTCCCTTTGTTTGTGCTCCTCATCACGCTGCTGTTGACAGGTTAACTGTGCTCGAGGAGTCCTCCTACATCCAGCTTAATTAACTAGTCGGCTGAGAGATCTGTCACCTATCCGGAGGAGCTGTAAATTTCTGCCAGCGCTCAGTAACTGACCCAATTTCTTATGTTTTCCTGTTTTTCCTTTTCCTGGCAGACTCTATATATAGTCTTAATTTTCAATCTTAATGAGAAATAATAAGAAAAAATAATATACATCATATTAAACATGGAGACACAATAATAATAAGTGCTGTTACTATTATTATTATTATTATTTAAATTATTATTATTCCTTGTCCCTAAAATAAAAAGTATGATACCTAGTTTAAATTATTATTATCCCTCGTCCCTAAAATAAAAAGTATGATACCTAATTGTAATATAATAAATAATAAAAAATAATAGCGGGAATTATCACGTGTATAAATCACACCGCAGAGCGTTGGTCCTTTAACGTCTTGCTGTTTTGTGCCTCACTAACTTTACCACCACGCCTATCCCGTCACCGCGCACTAGAGGGCGCCCTTCCCAAATCGACCTCGTCGTCACTGTCATTGCAGAGAAAGTAAATGAGTGCAGCGTTTCAGTAAAATGATGTATTACAGTCACGGGGACGTTACGATCTCATTTTCCAGCTGTCATCACTGCAGAACAAGTGTTTGTTTGTGTTGTGGCTCCTCTGCCAAAACACTTTTGAAAGTCTACCGCCATAAAGCATCTGTACAAGAGCGTAATCTTTATCCCTATCTTTACCGCTGTTGAAGGGGGAAGCACTAAAGGGCGAGATGGACGTGTTTAAATCAAGACTGATAATGTGTATTAGTTTTCCACTCCGTGTGGCAGGAACGTTACATTAGCTAACTGCATTATATTTTATTCACCGCTGTATTTTCTGAGTCATTTATATCTTTTCAGGTTCACGCGATATCACAGCATATTCGGTATCGTTGTGTTTGCAAACTTTCGAAGTGTTATTGTATTTATCAGTACGGAACACCAAAAAAAAAGTCCAAAAAATCGCCAAGAGTCTCTTAAAGATTTATTCAACCAGGTTTTTCAAAACTAAGAAATGGAAATTGAAAAAACAAATCGGAGCAATGTTTAAATTTTTAACCGAACTTGAAATTCTTAAAGTTTGGTAAAGGGTTTCTATTTGTACGGAGCCCCTAAAGGAACATGGGAAAAAAATATGAAACCATGTTAGTGAGCACGAGATACTTTCTGGTGCTCACAAGTATCGTTTGGTTATTTTTTTCCATGTCCTTTTAGGGGCTCTGTAGATTTGCATTTCCATTAGATTTTGTTTTTCTTCTGAAAAAAAAAAAACCCAAAACATTTTAGTCCTTAGGTGAGACCTGGCAACCTGGTGTAAAATTCCCTGATCACCTAACAAGTGTATTTATTTCTACCATTTAAATTCATTGATATTTTTTTTAAAGTAACTTTAAAAAGCACTAAATTACGTAGGTGTAGCTGTTTAGCTTTTATACCGTGATGTTTCGATGGTAGAAAAGTATAAACGTCAATATAAATATCGTCAAACGTCAAAAATAAATAATAAATAAATAAATACAACTCAATGAAGATGAAGCAGAGAAGATAAAAGACAACAGTGACGTAAAAAAAATACAAAGAAAAATGATCCAATCTAAAACTGTTGAAAATCACTGTCAGGCAGGGCTTTATTTCCAATGTGGTGCGCCCCCTGCTGAGCTGGAAGGGAATCAAATTTATTTGTTTGTAACCCATTGGATACCTCATACTCAACTATTTAAAAAATACCGTCCAATTAAAAACTGTATTAAAACAATGCGTGAAAATTACAAAATCTGTTTATTCATATAAACAACTACAAAATGATTTATAAATAGGGATGTTTTTACAACAGGAGTCAGATTCAGTCATGTCTTATATTCCACAAAAGCAAATATCAAACGATGTATAAATATCAAAGTACTCTGAAGGATTTATGACCTTGAACTTAAATCTTAATATTTAAAACATTATAAAAAAAAACACGTACAGTACAGAGAGATGAAGTCGATCTCTGTTAGCCGCAGCTATCCTGAGATTAGCCTTTTTATTTCCATCGACTCAAAGATACGAGTCTAAGTTTGTTCGTCCTCCTCTTCCTACGCAGGAATACTCAGGTGGGTTCTCTTTGTACAAGATCACGGAGCTGAGAAAACGGAGGCTAACACTGCATAGATGATTCATTCACAGCATCTGAAAATAAAGTACTCAGAGAGTTGTTGTTGTTGTTTTTTCACTTCAGAGCTCCCAGGGTGACGCAGTCCTTCGCCTCTGAGGAGTGCTTGACGGAGGTTCGTTTCACAGTGGCATACGAAGTGTAGGAGGGGCCAGAGGAGGAAGGCAGCCGGGGCAGGGTGGCTGTAGAGGAAGGAAGAGGCTGGCTCTGTCTCTCCAAAGGGCAGTAGGCCGGGGACGAGGACCTGCCTTTGCTCTGCAGGCTGCTGCTGCTGCTGCTCTGCAGAGGAGAGCTGGACGTCTTTGGTCCACGAGTCAGGGAGGACGTGGACGAGCTGGACAGGGTCGAGGCTCTGGCCCCGTAGCCGTGGAGCCCCGTGCTCATGAGAAACTCTCTGGAGCCGTAGGCGGGAGGAGTCGGACCACGTGAACCTGGAAGTCGGATGTTGTCCGGCGGAAGACTCCTCCTGTTGGGAATGTCGTAGATGCCGATGTCTGGGCCGTAGAGCCCCTGAGACCGGGCCTGGAGACGCAGCATCCTGTCCCTCTCCTCCATCTCCCGTTTCTCTTGGATGGACGCCATGATGGTTTTGGAATATCCATCGTATCTCGTAGTGACGGAAGATTTCTGAGGCGTCAAACCCTGTGGTCCGAGATCACGCAGGCTCTGGGAAGCTATGTCCCGGATGGTCAGTCCCGGAGGTGGAGGGACATCTCGTGTGGTGACACTGTGGGAGGCCAGGTCTCTCAGAAGCGGCCCCTGAAAGATAGGGGAAAGGTCTCTCTGGATGAAACCTTGGAAGGACGGCGATGCGTCTCTGGAGGTGAGACCCTGCAGAGAAGGTGAGATCTCCCGCGGTTGAGGAGACTGTCTGCTGACACCGATGAAGACGGGACTGTAGGACGGAGGAGCTGGCCGCTGCCCCACCGTCCCGTCCCGGCCCAGAGTCATGAAGTGAGGGTGGTAACAGGAGGAGGGGGGCGCTCTCTGAGGCAGAAGCTGAGGGTCTGTGGGGTTGATGAGGTTGTCATAAGAAAGGCTGCTGCTGCTGCTGCTGCTGCGACCAGGCAGGCGGGTGGAGGTGGAGGGGGAGGCCCGACGGACGGCGGCG
>NC_024320.1:22670964-22672464 GCF_000523025.1 Cynoglossus semilaevis | reverse complement strand
GGTTGATGAGTTTGTAATAAGAACGGCTGCGGCTGCTGCTGCTGCTGTGACCAGGCAGCAGGCTGGAGCTGGAGGTGGAGCCCAGAGGACCGTCCTCGGCGTGGATGGTGGGCAGGTGGGTTTTGCTGCCGTGCTGGTTGCTGTGTTTGAGAGTGAGAGACCTGGAGCTGAGGGTCAGAGAGTTGAGCTGCAGCAGGGAGGTGGAGGTGGAGTTGGAGGTGGAGGGGGAGGTGGTGTTGATGGTCCTCTGACTGCCTCTCAGAGAACTCTCCTTGGACCCAGAGCAGGAGTCAGGACCCGGGTGGACCACGTGCTGCTCTGACGCTTTCAGCAACTACGGGAATAAAAACCAACAACGGTCAAAAAATTCACACATCACATTCGCGACTTCTTCCAACTCACGATCCGCCTTAAAAGCACCTGCTCTGGAGGAATGGGAGAGGATCCTCTGGATATAGCCTCCAGGACCGGTCTTAGCTGTGGCACAGTGGGAATGGAAACGGGGATGATGGATTTGGTCAAATGTCCCAGGTCTGCAGGAGGAATCAGCCGGAGATCAGTCAGATTAGAAGACCACAAACCTACGCAACAATAATCCAAAAATATAATGCAACAAAATGAATTATGTTCCTGAGGAAACTACTGTGAAGTTTAGTAGGACGACGTTATCGAGATTACTGTGGATTGCACTGGATTATGGATGTTCATTCTTTCTCTAAAATTAAAAATAAATATCACTTAATTATATATATATTTATATATGTATATATATATACTGTATATATGTAGTTATATATATTTATATATGTATATATATTTACTGTATATATGTAATTATATATATATTTATATATGTATATATATTTACTGTATATATGTAGTTATATATATTTATATATATTTCTAGAGGCGCAATGACAGAGCCAGAGGGAATGTCTCAGTTATCGGTGGGGACCTGCAGGGGTCACTGCCTGAAATATATATGTATTTATATATTTATATATGTTATAGATATACATATATACATATATTCATATATATTTATATTTTTTATACATACATACACACATATATATACACATACATATATATATGTGTGTGTATGTTTTTACTCTGTCGGCTCATTGTACATACAGTAATACTGCAGTCTGGTTATCACACTGAGTACGGCTCATTTCTAAAGTACCATCTGTCAGGTGGCTCTTCCTCAGGCTTTGTTCTGGTTTGGGCGGCAGCGGCGGTGGACCTGACGTCTGGTGCTTCGTGTCCGGCAGGTTCACCGCTCTGACTGAGGATTGCTGACAGAATAAAAAAAAATAATAACGTTTAAGACATTTTCTCTCTTGTTGTCCCACAGTGACCAGAGGAGCAGCGAGGTCATAGTCAACTACAGGTACTTTAGTGTGAAAGTTTGGACTCTGGATCCCATTGTCGCCGACTTTCTCTGACATCGGCCTGTCCAGTCCTGGTCTCAGGAACGGGGTTTGGATCTTGACCTGT
>NC_024320.1:22669386-22670921 GCF_000523025.1 Cynoglossus semilaevis | reverse complement strand
ACACACAAGGACAAAAACAAGAATCAACACTCGTTCTTTCACGGTCTCCCTGTGAAACTACAACAAAGATCTGGAGGTTTGCTGTTACATTGGAGAGATGGGGCTGCAGACCAGGTACTCCAGGTTGTTGCAGCATCCACGGGTGAAAGGGTTAACTCCGCCCTGGAACTTCCCCGTCACCTGACAACCAGGACAAGGTCACAGTTATAATATGAGGAAACATTTCCTGTCTTTTTAGAGCTACCGTACACAGTGGAGCCCCCTGGATACGAGTTTAATCCACAACAGCACTCGTGTCTCGATCGAATTTCCCCCAAAATATCCCAAAAAACAATTAATTCATTCCAGCCCCCTCCCAAAAAACAATTCATTCATTCCAGCCCCCCTAGAAATATTATTAATAATTAAACATCAAAAACACAGATATAAACAAATATATTGGTAATATAAAATAATAATAATTAATAAAACATTTTATATTATTGTTAATGGTAAAATAACCCAGAGAGAAAAAGTCAGTGTCAGGGCCACTAAGGCAGGAGATACATATATATATATATATGTATCTATATGTTTATGTATCTGTATCTGTCTATATATATGTATATATATATGTGTGTGTGTAATTATATATATTTTATATATTTATATATATATTTTATATTTTTATATATATATATATTTTATATTTTTATATTTAGTTATATATATTTTTTTAATTTATTTATTAAAGACTAAAAGTTAGTGACGAACTCCGCAGCTGCTTTGGCGTCAGAGCTCGCGGCTTCCCCATGCCGTACGACTGATTGGATACCACTCCTTGGTTGAGGACTCGTATCTAGATATTTTCTCGTATCACGAGAAAAATCTTGCAATAGTTGCAGACTCGTAACATGGAACACTGGTATTGCGAGAAGCTGGTATCTCGGGGGTCCCCTGTATTCTCCGTGAATACCTGTTCATTTGTGGTGCGCCCCCTGGACACCAGGTACAGATGGAACCCAGTCAGACCCAGGACAGGGATCAGGAATAATCCTGAGATACTGATCACGACCAAACTGAAGACTCCGATCAGGAAGAACAAAACCAAAAACACTGCGGCAGCTAGCTAGCTATGACCTGAGGGAGGATACGTGACAGTGCAGTGCAGCTTCCACAGTTGGTCCATGTGGTTCAGGACGTATATGAGGCCGAATGTGAAGACGAGGACCATGTGACACGTCAGCGACAACAGGAACAGGAAGAAGTAGCGGTAGTTACGCCTCCCGATGCAGTTGTTCACCCAGGGACAGTGGTGGTCAAAGTCCTGGGAAAAGATGGTGGAGGAAAATAATCCCAGAAATTACCACACGTTTTCACCTATTTAACACCTTTATTGTCTCAGAGTGGTCCCCTAGTGGTCTTAAACTTAAACTTAAACTTAAACTTGTCTTTATTTATCATTTGTGACATAGCACAGCACACCATGCACAATGAAATTTAACCTCTGCATTTAACCCATCACCAAGTGAACAGTGGGCAGCCATGGTCGGCGC
>NC_024320.1:22665663-22669178 GCF_000523025.1 Cynoglossus semilaevis | reverse complement strand
TATTGCTTAATTGCCTCTCGTTCTTTGGTTAGCATTTTAGCATCTACTTAAATTGTTCGTATTGGCTAACCTTCAGCTATTTCCATTATGTTTCGTTAAAATCTTTGATTTATTTTGTATTAATTAAATCATTGATCTGCTTCTTTTAATTTCATCTATTTTTGTTATATTCGGCACTAACCGTTAGCTGTTGTAGCCCAGCGTCCTCTTTGGTGTTTTCTGTTGCTAAATTTCAAACTTTTCAACAGCTTTCAGTAGGCTATAATCTGGGCTAGCTGTTAGCAACTTTAGCAGAAGAGTTTCAAATGTTCTTGTTATTTTACTCTTATGAGTGCTTTTAATTATTAGCTTTGTTTTACCTGACTTTTATGTAACCTCTTCATTTAGCATGTTGGGTAATTTTTTCTATTTATTTTCTAATAAGATGTGGAAATTCTGATATATATTTTTGTATTTTTTCCAGCATGTTCTCTCAGGGAAGAAGCATGAACATGTTTTGTATAAAAATCTCCCCGGCGTTTTCACTCAGTTGAAGAGCGGCTGGCTGAACCATTTTTAAATTACATTTCCACTGAGGCTACAAAGGACCTGAAAAAAGGATTAACCTGATTAATGAGAACTCCCTCCTGCTCCATCACTCTCACTCCAACATCATTCTCTGGAAAAATCCCTCTCTGTTGACTTAGCCCACACACACACACTGTCTCTCACACACACATACTGATAAAAACCACCAACATCTTTCTCTGCTCTTTCCACTTAAGTTTGTTCCTCAAATTAGAAAATACCTCAAGGACATGGAGTATTACTGTAAATATATTCGCCTGTCTTTACGCTGAAGATACTTTTTTGACGTTGCAATAATGTCATTGAGGATCTGGTGCGTTTTAGGTCTGAGAATATAAACTCAAAGAACAGTTAAATATCAACAAAATTTGAAGGAAATAAATTTAAAGACTGAACAGGTAGCTCTAACCTAGAAATTAGCTGAAGTTGGCCTAATAATAATAATAATAATAATAATAATAATAGTGATGTCCAATATCAGATATGCAGATATTTTCCAAACACACACATTTCATTGTGTCACAATGACAATAATTCACTTTCACTTCAAACCTATTTTTAAGTCACATCATCTGAGCCAAACCCAGGGTTGGTCTGAACAGACACATCACATCATCTCAGCCAAACCCAGGGTTGGTCTGAACAGACAACTCTTAATAATAATGCAGTAGAAATAAATAAGCTAACCACAAAACACATTTCTATTTCCAAGTTAAAAGTACGTTTTTCAAAGTAATTTCTTGAATAGGTAAAGTTAGCACAACACAATAAAGCTTGACTCTTAAAAGTAAACCCTCAAAAAGGTGAAGTTAGCATAACTACAAAATGTTCAACCTATTAAGCTAAATCCTTAAGTAAAGGTGACGTTAGCATGATTTCAAAACGCTCGACAACCTTTAGTAAATCCTTAGGTAGGTGAAGCTAGCATAACTGAAACTGATGCTAGGGTTTGTAAAAATTAGCACAGGTTAGCCAAAACTGCTAACTGTCAGGGTGTGAGATCACAGCATTCACTCATGTCAGGGGCCACATACTGTATGGGCCAGGGTCAAACCAACGTCTGTGGTCCATCCTCCGGTTCTTTACCTCCACACAGTGGTCACAGATGCTGCAGTGGGAGCAGCGCGGCGGTCGGTAGAAATGACAGGAAGCACACCACTTCATCCGCACCTGGACGCCCCTCACGTCGACGTTCTTGTACAGTGGCGCTCGAAACTCATCGTCCTTGTCCTCGTCCTCATTGGCTGGAAAAGAGTATGTGAAAAAGTACTTGTTGGCAGGTACTGTAGTCCATACTGTAGCCACGGCGTCACTCTGAGCACACTCACCTATTGGGAGAACTCCCGCGTCCATGAAGGTTGCCATAGTGAAGTTGGCGAGAACAAAAAGGAAGAGGACGGCACAGCAGGGCGGCACGGCGGGGCAGACGGTCACCGCCAACCACGGGCATCTGAGCAGCCGCACAGGAGGAAATAAACAGGAAACTGTTGCACTTGGTGAAATGGGCCAACATTGTTTTAAAGCCTGTGGAGATGATTAATCCTCGAAAAAGTTCTGAGCTGTAAAAAAAGATTTATTTTAGCAAATAATTAGGGATGTCTGATATTAGCATATTATGTAATAATATCTGTAAGAATTGCTTAGGGTTTTTCCTCAGATAATGAAACGCAATGCCTGGGTTTCGCCAAATGATGTGTGACTTAAAAATAGTTTTGGGGATAAACGGCTGTATATTAAAGTGAAAGCCACTAGATGGCAGCATTGCAAGTCATTTAATTAATCCCATACTCTTACAATGGTTTGTACAGATAGATAAATAAATATTACCAGGCCTATATCGGTATTGGTAAATATCGGAAATGGAAATTGTTTGGACAATATCGAATATCGGATATCGGACATCCTCCTGTTTATTGAAGTGGCAGCGAGATATCGGACATCCCGAGGAATAATCCTCCTGTTTATTGAAGTGGCAGCGAATAATTGTTTTTTTTTTTACAGTGAACAAAGCCCTGTAACTGTGTTTAAGAAAACCTAACATACTTTTCTAATCTAGTTCAGTGTTTCTCAAATAGTGGGTCAGTCCCTCAAAAGTGGGTCACAGAGATATTTAAGTGGGTCGGAAAAAAAGTGAATGAAAGAAATAATGATTCAAAAGAAAAGTATCTTTGTACATGACTGATTTATGAGGAATTTTATAAAAAGGTAAAAATAAGGAGATTTTTTTGTTCCTAAATTATTTAATTTAGTCTCTTTCCTGGTTCTTTATAAACGTTATAAAATACAGTATGTGTTAAAACCTGGAGTCAGCAGAGCATTTTTTTAAAGGTTGGACTACTACAGAGTCTGGTTCATAAAAATATAATTTAGCACGAGCTTGACAAAGGCTTTGGAAAAGTACCAGTACTGGCTGTGGGGACATCATTCAGGTGCCAAACAAAGGTGCTAAATATGTGGCTCGTGTCGTTGTGTAGAAAATGTCATTGTTACATTGAATCTTTTTCATATCTGTTGGCAAGAGTTAGTGAAAATACATTTCCGTTCTTGGTCAATAATGTATGTGTTTGAAACAGAAACTTTTAGTCAGTAATATCACAGTGATGACCTCTGACCCTGGATGTGATTTCCATTCATTAAAGCATTTTTTATTAGCATTTTATTTTCCACTCTCCGAGCTAAATTCTAAGAGGACCATCACTTACGTTTTTTTACTCTAAACTGTGTGTGATGTGAGACTCGAGGAGCAGTGAATAATAAAAAAGTCTCATTTGCATTGCATGTTTAATTTAATACATAATGTTTCTAATTAATTAGTCGATTTAATCTGTGTGTGTGTTAGAACTGGAGAAATGTAAGAATCGTTAAAAAGAAAAACAAAGTTTACAAAAAAATAAATAAATCAGTGATGCACATGATATGAGAACAGCTTCAGTTTCTCGACCTCCTGG
>NC_024320.1:22660292-22665613 GCF_000523025.1 Cynoglossus semilaevis | reverse complement strand
GTTTGCTCCTGAGAGGAATGCCTGTCAATGCTGTGCCATCTGAAAACCCTCTAATCCCTGGATTATCAACTCTGGATTATAGGGAATTTCTGACAATCCGGTGCATTGTGGATTTCTCTCATCAGAAGAAAAAAACACAGTGAGGAAGGAGTGAGGTACACCACACTGTACTACACTGTACTACACTGTACCACACTGCACTACACTGTACTACACTGTACTACACTGTACCACACTGTACTACACTGTACCACACTGCACTACACTGTACTACACTGTACTACATGTCATTAATTAAGATATAAAAATTAATTAAGATATAAAATGTCCTAAAACTCATCATTCTCACAGTGATCTGTGAGGAAATGGTTCTGGACCTTCAGTTCATCTGTTAGCTCGTGGCTAAAGCCCTAACAGATTATGACCCAAAAATGTCACGTCAAGTCCATTTATTTGATTAGCCCAAAATCACGAAACACTTTATCCCTGAATCAATCACAGGTTTAAGGTGAGTTTTCAACAGACAGGAAGTCCTGGACTTACATCAAAGTCCTCGACTTACATCAAAGTCCTTGACTTACATCGAAGCCCTCGACTTACATCGGAGTTCCTAGCAACAATGTAACTCTGGGTATGTATATATATCGGTAAACGGTACCTGTGCTGCGAACAGCAATAGTCACTGAGTACAAAAAATACCTGTGAGCCATAATGAAGGGCAAAAGGAGTTCCTAGCAACAATGTAACTCTGGGTATGTATATATATCGGTAAACGGTACCTGTGCTGCGAACAGCAATGGTCACTGCGTACAAAAAATACCTGTGAGCCATAATGAAGGGCAAAAACTTAGCTACACAACCCCCCCACCCACAGGTTACTTTAAGGAACAACACCGGCTTCTTCCTCGTCGCAATGAGGGAACAAGACTTTTTTAATAAATTAAAAGTAGGGGGTAGATAGAGCGGAGATGGATGAATGGATGGATAAGATTAGAGATAAAAATTAATGTGTTCATTTTGACAAAGAATCTTGTCATTTTAGCTAAGTGCTTCATCATCCGGTATCTGTCATTCTATTGGCCGACATTGCAGCCGTAATATTCCTATAACACACACTGTTGTCCTCTTCCAACCATGGGCAGAGTGAAACTCAATTATCCAGCACCATGTTTCTGGCCGTGGTTCTGGGCGTCCAGTGAACTGCTCCAGTTGAACACGGCCTCTAATCCTCCCAAACAAAAGTTCAGAGCAGCAGGAACAAAAGGAGGAAACCAGTAACTGATAGAACTTCATCAGGCAGAGGAAGACGAAAAAACACGGAGCTGACGCTCAGACTCTGACTCTGACTGCAGAAACAATGCAGACGGAGAACAATCGCAGTCACAGGCTGATTGGACTGGACTTCACAGGAAACGGAACACTCCCATGATTCCAGGAACCGTGTCAGAGAACTGATGGTTTAGTGGTTAATGTGAAGGAAGCAGGTTTTTGGTTTGGATCTTTGGTTTAATCATGTTTTTTATAGGCCTGTGAAACTTTGACTTTACTCTACAATACTTTGTACTTGTTGACAATATTTTACTGTAGCGACTCAAGGACCAACTTACATTTAAGTAGCATTTTTGGCTAACATTAAGCAAAACTTCAAATCTTATTTTACCAATAATATCGGCGGACCAATATTAAAGGCAGACCGAAATTATCAGCCCGATATTAGCATAATTATGTAATATCTGTAAGAATCGTTATCTGTTTTACCGCCGATAATGAAAACCCGATAACACAATGCCTGGTTGTCGCCAAATATGCTGGAATCCCTTGTGGTGTACTAGGATGTTTACCACAATTTTGGCGGAAAACAGCTGCATATATCGGTATCGGTTGATATCGGAATCGGATACTAAGTGTTTGGACAATATTAGCAATATGTAAATATCGGACATACCTACTTACTTTGTTTTCAAAGATTTTCAGTAACTTCACAAAGAACTGAATAAATTAATTTGTTTCCGCATTGTAAATAAATCAGATAATGGCGTAGCGGTAATCATACCTGCCTTACACATCGGCCGCAGAAGATGTCCAGAGCAACCACATGAATAATGGCGCCTCCTGTGGCTGCCTGTTTGGGTATATTTACATGTTTTGTTTTGTGTTTTGGTGTGTGGACCACATTAATAAATAAACAATTCCGGGTTTAGAAGTCATTTCAACTGAGACGCAGATTCATCCAATCAACTGCAGCACTCTGGTTTTTGCCAGTTCAGCACTACTGCAGTCTCAACGACGTGATCTGTTTTCAGTCCGTCACGTCAGCGTAACATTGATTTCTCCTCCTTTTTATAGAGTGCAGGAAATGTTCACTGGGATTTTTCAAGCGTTCCTCATCCCAGACAACAGCTGTGTCTGTGAGTGCAGCCGGTGCTCGGCACACTGCTGTCAGCTGTGCTGCATTCGATTTCAACCAGTTCAATTTAACGCAATATGTGACAGAATCTCCTGTAAACCAGCGATCCTTAACTTGTACCAGCCGTTACTGCGGACCAGTAATACCGCGCCGTCGTTGAAGGATCATTCACACTTTTCCAAATCAAACCTCTTTCAGACTTTCTTCTGTCAGTATCAGAGGCTGAATGACCTTTGACCTGTTGTTCTGAAACATTGACAGATTATCTTTGAATGGAAACAGTAACGGGATATGACTGGATTCTTCTGGAATGAAGTACATTAATAAAACTGAAGTACATTTTTTCACTGTGTCCCACTGCGGTCCGGTACCAAATGACCTACAAAAACACCGGTCCCCAGACCAGAGGTTTAGAACCCCTGCTGTTAACCAGCACCTGCATTTACAAAAACAATTTGCGTTTCACTGTCAACGTCCCTCTGGGAATACTGAATCCTAATCCTCCGGCACATATAGTACTTTTCCTATGCAGATGGGAGATCACATGGCATCATCCAAAGATTCCTAATCCCATACTCCTAATCTGGGCGTCTGATGCCAGTGGAATCCAGCAGAAAGTAGGACAGGACATGGCTGTGGAGGTCAGAGGGCTGGTGGCCCGGAATAGATCTGATGAGTCGTTGTGTGAATGTGTGAGCGTCAGTAAGGTTTTAATACATAAATGATGAATACAGTTTAAAATATGACTCACAGGAGTGCGTTTTTGTCTTTTAGTAAAACTGGGTTATATATATATACAGTATACATATATATAAATGTGTATAAACGAATCAAACTGACGTGTAATTGAGGTTTAAATTGGATTAAAGGGTATTACGTGAAATTATATTTTCATTCCAGTGTTGGCATGAGGTCGCACGAATATTGAAATGGTCTGGTATCTAATATATAGGCCAGTCTGTGCGTCTGTGCAGAGGTTGTGGGTTTGAACACGGTAAACGGTGTGGGCCATATGCTGTTCCATACCCACATGAAACAAGCAGACCGATCATCATCCAACACAACATGTAGATGTGGGTCAGTACTAGCAGTGATACAGCAATGTCAGCGTTCTATCTGGCCCAGATCCACTAAAACGACTTACGTGGCCCATATATTAAGAATATGGGCCACATAATGACACATAGGAGGATCAGTGTTGTTTCAATGTGTGAAATGTTTTAGTCGACCTTGTCAAATTTCTCGACAAAATACACAAAGACCACAAGGTTCCAGTCCGCTCTTCGACCTTCCCTGCAGGGGGTGCTACTAACCCAATTTTGTAGTCTATAGCAAGACAACAAGACAGACTTTATGTTGCATAGCGCCACCTAATAATTTAATTCCACAAACAAATGTTACCCCTTGGTAACTGCAGTAAAACTATGGAGAACCAAAGAAAATGCACGCTAAGGGGCGCTAGTGTCCTGACACCCGTGCACATCTAGTGTCCCATTAAATACGACTGGAGGAATTAGTTTGGTATCATTTAATTTCTTTCTTTCTTTTTTTTTAAAGAAATTCCTCTCCATATTTTCAAGTACAAAAACGAACAACGACTGTATCGTGCATGTTGAGTTTTTTTTTTAAGTACCTGAGAGCTGGGAGGTGATGGTTGGAGGAGGATGGATGAGACTGATGGATGGATGGTACTGAAGCTCCGAAAAGTGAGCGTCTCCACAGCAACTTTCCATACCTTTGTGTCGCACTTACGTGAAGACGAAGAAGAGAGAAGACGATCCGACCAGGAGACAGGCGGCGGTACACACCGGGACGAAGGCGCTGGGTTTCAACGAGTCTGCGCCGCCTGCAGGCATCCTGTCCTCCGGGTTTTCCTGTCCTCTAGTCCGTTAGTCCTGTCCTCACTCAGCAGCGTTCCATACTAGACATAGCTGCGGCTGCGGGTGACTGCACAACACTGTCGTTTCCGTCACAGAGCAGAGGAATCATGGTCAGGAGGAGAGACGCCAGATTGAGGAGAAGAAAAAAATAAGGAGGAGAAGAAGAAGAAGAAGAAGCAGCAGCAGCAGCAGAAGAAGAAGAAGAAGAAGAAGAAACGGGATGTGATGTTCAGGGACCGGCGGAGGCTCCTGACTGTGCCGTCACTGCAGAGCACAGATGCTGCCTGAGCCTAATGCCAAAGGTGGAGCTTTTTTACTCATGAATGACGTGAAACACAAACACACTGACCAACACTGGAGCCCCTGCTGTTAGTCACCACAACAACACGAAGAGCGTTTTTTTTTTTATTTCCCCCCTGATGATGAAATTCCTGGACATTCTTCTCCGAGTCTGAGGACACTGTGAGTCAGAATAGTCCTGTATAAAACTAAAATAAATAAATAAATGATTAAACTCGAATCGTTCGTATTCGACTTGATTTGCTCTATTTTTATTTTATTTTATATATTGTATATAACTGTTAAGTCCAACTCTCTCAACACTACCTTGAAGCTACCGTGTTCTAATGTTGACATTTCTTTCTTTGGTTTTTGCTGTAAGTAGCTCATTCTTATCTGACGTTTTAAGTTTTAAATTTGTATCTTTTGTTTTTTATAATTATCATACCTTATATTTAGTTCTTTTGAAGGAAGGTTTAAACCAATTTGGGCTAATAATAGCTATTTCGGTACGTTTTTCATTAAACTCAACAAATTACACTGAAGATATTTTACTAACGGCGGTAATGAGTCTAATTCCGGTTATCTTTTAACTTTTGGGCATAGATTATTTTAAAATTAACTAATAATAGGAAAGATTATAGCGACTTCTGAGTGTTTTTGTATAATTTACGTAGCTATTATGAGGCACGTTTTAGCTAGTTTTGTTTCGTTTATTGCAGTCTACTAGTTAAAAACGTTTAGTTTACGGCTAG
>NC_024320.1:22656365-22659991 GCF_000523025.1 Cynoglossus semilaevis | reverse complement strand
AATATATATATGGTTATATAATATATATATATATATATATATATATATATATGTTTCAAAATATACTAAAAATAGTTCAAAGTTTGCCAAACTAGCCGTAAACTAAACGTTTTTAACTGGTTTTTAACTATATATATATATATAATTATTATTGACAAAAATGTTGTCTGTGTTAGGTAAACAGTTGAGCAAACAAACGAGGGAAACTGCATTAGCATCACTGGATGGTTTACCAGGAGCAGCTAAATACAGTACTGTGGAGATACCAGCGAACATTAGGATGAGAAAGAAAACCAGTGTGTGTGAAGGTGTGTGTGTTGCCACTGGAGTATTAAATTATACTGCGTGGAGAACGAATGACGCTACAGCTCAATCTGCTGAGTCCACGTGTCTTCACCCCTAATCTCGGTGGGACATGTAATTGTTGTTTAATTTGGAAAAAAAACAAAACAATTGTCATCTGCAACTGGTGGGGGCTTGTTCCTTTCCTTCTTTAAATCACGAAGGACCGAAGGCAGTATCGTAGTTTTCACCTGAGAGTGAAGTCTGATCCTCGGCACCAATGGATGCAGAGGAGTTGATCGAGTCCATTATCAGGGGTCTCATGTTTCTAGCAGGAATTGTGGGAAACAACTGGCTGGCTGTCAGCTCCCTGCCCGCCAAGAAATCCGGCTTCCGCACCAACGAGGTGCTCTTCATCAACCTGGCCGTCTCCAACCTCATCACCAACTACTTGGTCGACCTCCCTGACACCATAGCTGACTTTGCCGGTCGCTGGTTCCTGGGGGAAACTTACTGCGGGATATTCCGGTTTTGTGCCGACCTCTCTGAAACCAGCAGCATCTTCACCACTTTCTTCATCAGCGTCTTCTGGCATCAGAAGCTGGTTGGCTCCCTGAAGCGTGGTGGGGCCCCTGTGAGGCTGGACAACCTGCGTCTGGTGTGCTGTCTTCTGGCCGGGAGCTGGATGGTGGCTGTGGTTTTCAGTGTCCCACATTTCTTCTTTGTGACGGTCGAAGGTGAGAACGGCAGTAACGAGGACTGCATAGATCTTTTTCCGGACCCCTTAGCGAGGCAAACGTACGAGATCATCTACCTGACCCTGGCCAACGCCCTTCCTGTGGCGGGGATTGTATTTGCCAGCGTCCAAATTGTCGTCACTCTGCTTCTGAACCAGCGACGTATCAGATCTCATTGTGCTGACCCAACCAAGCAGACGGCAAGCACAAATGAGGGGCCACCTGCCGCATCTGGACCAGATTCTGGACCAGATAAATCAGAAGATGCCAAGGACTCTCCATCGGTGACCGTCTACAACGGTGTTCCTGCGTCGTCCTCTGCAAATGAAGAACCACCCGCTCACTGCTCCCCCGTTAAAGTGGAAACAAAGAAAGATGAACCTGGAGCTGAACCGAATCCTTCCAGACCCAGAGAGACGGCCAAGGCCAGTACCAGCTCCAGCACTCAGGTGAGGGCGGCCAAGAGCGTGGTGGCTGTAGCCAGTGTTTTCCTCGTGTGCTGGCTGACTCATCTGCTTCTACGCATCACCAACAGCATCCACACCTCCTCCTTGGTGGTGGAGGTGGCCAGCTACATCGCTGCCTCCTACACCTGCATCATCCCCTACATTTTCCTCTACGGAGTTAAAAAGCTTTCGTGCTCGTGTAAGAGGTAAACGTGTGGAACAGCTTTGGGTTTTTTTGTGCACAAGTACTAAACGCAACGGCATTCTTTGTTAAGAATGTGAAACACAGCTTCACTGAACGTAAATAAAGAATAAAACAGAAAAAGCTAACGATAATACCACATATGGTTTCAACACTTTTCAGGTCAGTCAAGCACTTTTTAAAATATTTTTATTTAAAATCATGGGCCACATGCAACATGGTTAGAAATAAATAGAAAAACAATAAGTCCATGTTTTCCCCCTTGGTTTTCATGCACAGAAGTACCTGTTTATTTATCTATATTTTAATGTATTTGCATTTGATGTGAAAACGTTTGTTTTTATTCACCTGTTTAACTGTAAACATGTAGCCATTTTTTCACACTTTTATTACTTTTACTTTCGTTAAGACACGGTGAGAATCCAGACGTGTGAAGGACTTACTAAAAATAGCTCCGACTATGAAGTCGTAAAAGCAGCTCACTGTGAAATTAGGAGAGAAAGTACTCATGTCATAAGGCACAAATTGCTTTATTTTTTTTTTCACGAGGCAAAACTTATAAACAAGCGTTAAGTACAGCACACAAGTAAGTGGAGAAGACGCCCTTCGGCAACGACAACTGGGAACCTGGAACGCTGTTTCCAGATTAGGGATAATTATGTAAACACAGACAAAAGCCATTACCGGACTCACTGCCTGAATCTTTACTTTCAACTGCGATTAGTCCTAAAAATAATCCAACCCATACTGTCGGCATGTTGTTTCTGTAGTGTTTGAAAAAAAATCTTCACAGACAAAATTAGGGAGAGTTTTTATTTCTTTATAAAATGCTAGGTCTTTTTTTTTTTTTTAATTTTCCTCAGTGCAGGTCAAAGGGTTTCAGTGTAGCACCGTGATCTGCACCAGGTTAAAAACTTGTTGGACAATCAATACAAAAATCATTCAGACAAAACAGCACAGTTTGGCAGAAGAGACGAGGCCTTGGCCACATTATATACATAATTATTCTTTAGACATTCAAAAGAAAAGTGCGTGGAAGAGAAGCAGACGATGAAGAGGAACAAAATGAGTGGCTCTGTGTTTGTACACAAAGATCGTGAAATAACGTCAGTGTTTTGGGGAAAAAAAAAAAAAGTTAAATTTAGAATGTTCCGGTTTGACTGGATTTCCACACAATGACAACAGTTGGCAGACTCATTCTATTCAAAGTTGTATTGTAACAAATTTCATTAAATAAGTTATAAAAAATGTGTTTCCTCATTCATGACACCGATACCATGCACACCTTCCTGACACACCTTTCGACGGGAAGTAGAAAAATCCTCAACTCCACAAACTCAAAATCATCAATGGAAAAACCCACAGCGGAGAATCATCACCTGTCCAAACATGATAGTGAAGAAGAGTGTCGTGATCGGAGTCAGTGGAGTTTCTCCAGCTTGGCCTGCAGAGACTTGAAGTTCCCGATGGTCTGCTGAAGAGCCGGGTTCGGACTCAGAGACTGCAGCTCCACCAGGTAACCGCAGATGTTGTCCAGACACACGTTAGTGAAGCGCCGTCTGAAATGTTGAAAAATGTTTCAGTGTTAGCCCAAAAAAAAAAAAAAAACAAAAAAAAAAATAGCAAAAATGTTGTCCCTAGGGAATACAATATCCCAGCAGTATCATAAAAGTGGTCAAAATGGTCGGTGTTCAGTTAAGACTGCAAACTAAATTAGGAAAGCCTTTATTTTGGAGAGACTTTTGGCGAACTGTTTTTTTTTCCGGGAATAACCATTTGTTATTTTGTCAGTTTTTAGTGACTCTAGCCATCAATACTACATAATAATTGGTAGGAGTGTAAGAAAATATCAATACGCCGATATATCACGACATTTGGTTTCACGATTTCGTATTGATATTCTACAGTATTGATTTTTAATGAACAATTCCCAGTCCAATATTCCTGGTGTTGGTTCAT
>NC_024320.1:22648131-22655904 GCF_000523025.1 Cynoglossus semilaevis | reverse complement strand
GAAGGCCACAAATCCAACGTCCCAGTTTAGACGACAGACTTCCTGCTCCAGGAACTTGACCAGGAATTCTACAATCACAGAACATGGTGACATTCATTGAAAATACACAGTTGTAGACATCTTTCCCCTTAAGGTCCCCCAGAGGGCGCTGGCTGACCTCGAACATTGATTCAGACTCTTTGACACCATCAAACAAAAATGTCAAAATGTGTACTTGCTCCGTGTGAAACCTGTGCCTGTTTAATTGAACACAACACTGATATACTCACAGGAATTTAAGAAAGACATAGTTTGAGGATCCTCTTCAACAATCTATCTTTTTTTCTGCGACATCCACTCCACTTAGGTTCAGAATTTTACAGTACATATTTCAATTAAGGTCAAAATAAAAACATAAGCATCTATTTTTAGGTTAATATATTTGTAGATCCCATTTCAGAGGAGTCAATGTATTGCCAGGCGTAAACCTCACCGCAGGTCACTGAGTTTAGGGAATGACAAGTAATCATTTACTGTATGAAAAAAAAAATGCATTCAGTGCTCAATGCCAATACTAAGTAACGACATTATTCCGTCCTACTTACGACAGGCTATGTCTAACGAAAATATTTTTTTAAGTGAAAAGCCCAGTATTTATAATCCTATTTCTGTTACGTACTGAAACACTTGGTACCGGTATCGATTGGTATCGTGACAACGCTAGTTGGGAATAGAGATAGATTTGATGATTTTAGTGAGAGGGCCGGGGGGGCGGGGCATGTGGTGGCTCACATTTCTAATTTCATGCATTAATCCAAGAACCAATAAATGCTGAACGGAACGAATCGTTGTTAACAGAGGAGGCGAGTTTGAGCAGGTCTGCTGTAACGTGAGGATAATGAAGCCGTCACCTGCAGCTCCAGCATCACCACCCCACAGATTTGTACCACAGAGACATACTGACATAATTGATGCAAAAGGGAAGCGTAATTATATTACTGTTTACAAAGTGCTAAAACTGCAAGCTGTTGGAAAAGCTGAACATAATTGCAGGATGTTGTAAACGCTCACCCAGAGGGAAGAACCTCGGTGTTCCGGCATAAATCTTTCCCAGCGACACCAGCTTCAAACTCAGAGACCTCATCCTGTCGGCCGGGCTCATGGCTACGCCTTCTCCCAGTTCTGAAAGACAACACACATTACACTCCAGAATTTTACTTCAGCAGACGACGGCAGAGAAACGTTCCCCTAGATCAGGGCTGTCAAACTCATTTCCACCAGGGGGCCACATCAGCAAGACAGTTCCCCTTGAAGGGCTGGCTGTAAATGGAAGACTGTATAGATCAGGGGTTCCCCAACCCCTGGTCCGCGGACTAGTACCAGTCCATAGGTCATTTGGTATCTGTCCACAGTGGGACATAGTGGAAAAATGTACTTACTTACTTTTACTAATTTACTTCATTCAAAGGAAATTTACTTACTTTTACTCATTTACTTCATTCAAAGGAAATCCAGTCATATCTATTTACTTTCTATGTAATTCTATGTTATTCAGACTAAACTCAAAAGATGTTTTATTTTGAAATTTTAATGATCATTCAATACCGTGCTACTGGTCTGTAGTAGCAGGTGGTACAGGCTGACCACTGGTGACCTCTGGTATAAATAACTACTCCATAACAGACTAATATATTTTTTTGTAATTGATTATTATTTATTCAAGCTACAAATATTGTTCATTGCTGTGTAACAAAAAAAACGTTTAATTTCTAAGGTTAAGAAACTCTGCTGGATGGATTTCACTAAATGCTTTTTAAGATCCCACGGGCCGCATTTGGCCCCCGGGCCTTGAGTTTGACACACATGGTGTAGATGAACAATTGCTTGCCTTTTTCCATGAGTTCCTGCCACAGGGAGTGAACCAGGATGGGGTCGGAGTGTCCGGCGCAGTGAATGATGGCCAGTTTGCACTCGGATAACTTGAAATGGTCGGCAAATTCTCCGTAAAGCTGGAAAAATAAAGAAATAAAGAAATAAAATGATTTGATTCACAGCACGTTTTCACAGGCTCTTGACTCCCACTGGTGGCTGTTCTGCTGCTGTGCGTTACCTTGGTGATGTCCATCAGCTCAGAGTCCAGCTGAGAGATGGCGTTTTTCACTGAGGGATGATGGAAGGACTGTCTGATCAGGGTCTCCTGGATCTGCACTTGGATTCTCACCAACTGAGGAAGACGGACGGCACCGAAATATTTAGTGATGAAGCTTCAATTCTTGCTACAATTTCCCCCACCACACCCACAAACCTCCATCTTTTCCTCCAGCTCGTGAAGGAACTCTCCGTCGGAGGCCTGAGCGGAGATGCTGGACGAACTCTTGGCAGACAGAATGGCTCGTGCCAGATACTCCAGCCGTTGTTTCAGAGAGATCTCGGTGCTGCGGGATCAGACCGTGAACACTTTCGTTAGATGATGTCACTTCCCGTAGCGGCAGGAAACATTCTAAGGAAACCATTTTGAGAAGTGAAGTGTTTTTTTTCTGCCAGACCTGTGCATGTCGGCGAGGCGAGCCAGCACGTGAGCCGCTTTGCCAAAGTTACGGTTCTTCTCGTAGTAGCGCCAGAGCAGGTCCATGTTGTGGACTTTACTCTGGTCCTGCTTGATCATGTGCATTAGATGCTCCTCAAGGTACGGAGAGTTCACCTGAGCAACAGATGGAAAAACTTTTGATAATCAAAGGACAAAAACTATTGTGATTACATTTTTTTTGCCCCTGCTTGTTTCAAGTACCGCATTTTCCGGACTATAAATCGCACTATTTTTCATCCTTTGGCTGTTTCAAGTACCGTATTTTCCGCACTATTTTTCATCCTTTGGCTGGGTTTGCGACTTATATATTAAAATATATAATTTCACATGTTTGTTATTTCCACCCTCACAGCCACTAGAGGGCACTCTAGGCTTGAATACTAGTATCTGCTACTCCTGTATTACTGAAAATATACATATTAGTCATTTTCACACCGACACCAGCTAGAGGGCGCACTAGCTGGCTGATGCGACAGTCTGGAAAATGCTAATTCCAAAATAAGACTGCTATACAATAAAATTGGTTTTATAGAGTTAAAACCTCTTTAGGGTTCAGAATTTTTATATGTTTTCAAGTTAAATTCTTTTTTTCTCTAATTATTTCATCGTCAAATAAGACGAAGTGAAAGACGCATAAATGACGGATGGTTTGTGAGATATTTTTCACTTCTTTTTTTTCAGTTTTTTACCAAGGATGTAAAAACAGGCCCTACAGGCTGTACAAGATTTCACTGCTCGTTTTATTTATTTATTGATTCCTTCATTTGCAATTTAAATAAAGCTGAATGCGCTACCTCCAACAGCTTGTCCGTCAGGTCGGCTTGGATCAGCCAGTTGTACAGGGCGATGTGAAAGAGCTCGTCCTGAGACCTCTGTGCCAGACCCAGCATCTGCTCAAACTGGGAAGGAACCACAGGTGTTCGTTAGAAATGCAGATGGCTGACGTGCACTCATCGTCATCGTTGCTCACTCACATGAGCCGTTGCTTCCTCATTGCTGAGCATGTTGGGGTCAGAGGTCATGACGGGTGGCCCCGGCTGCTTGGGGACACTGGGCGACTGAGGGGCGGCTTTGCTCTGGTTGACCAGCTCCTGCATGGTGTCTGTGATGCACTTATAACAGGAGAGCCTACAGAGTGGACGGAGACAGCGTTAACATTTCTGGACGACGAACGACTACAGGAGCCACTGTCAGTGTGATAACATTTTTTTTTGTTTGTTACCTTTCCTGGAAGGCTTGTTGTCCCACTCTGTCTTCCTCCGGCTCTCCATTCTTGTAGAAATGAGGCCCGAGTCTCTGCGGATCCTTCTTGTCTGCCGCCGTGAGGCACAGCTCGAGGACTCCCTCGTAAAAACGCACTAAAAGCCGTTTTGATACGATCAATACACACTGTGACTTCCACAAAAAAAAAAAAAGACATTGTGCAGACAGCAACCATTGTTCTCCACTCTCTGTTGGCCCACCTTGTCTGTACTGCGAGCAGACGAGCGGCAGGTCTGTGTGTTGGCTGATCTGCTGATACATATGCAGCGACTCCCTCAGAGTTCTCTCTTTATCTGCTTTACTCTGGATCTGCTTCGAGCCCTGCAGCAGTTCATTAGCCTGATGGAGAGAGAACGGTTAGAGTCCAAACACAGAGGCCACGACAAACACCAACGTCTCACATTTAGACGTCCTGACATGTAAGAAATAATATCAATGCCAGTTATAACCCACATACCAAATGACCTTTATAAACAGAGGTCTCTAGAAATTGGAAACTAAAAAAAAAATAAATATTGCTACATGTCAGTGTATTGATATTTTCTCACACCCCTAATATAAAGAGCGAGCGCCAACTGCTTGCATCAGTCAGTGTGTGTAGCACAGCGCCATCAGCGCCAACTGCTTCAGTCAGTGTGTGTAGCACAGCGCCATCTCTGGAGGGGAGCAGGGGGTTGTGTGTTTAGTACAATAATGTCATGTAATTTTAAGGCCCAGCCCTAGGGTGTGTTTGCATGTACCTTGGAGCAAACGCTGTCGTCGCTGCTGTACAGCAGGGGGCAGATGTCTCGCAGGTGATTGCTGATTGCATCCACCGGGGCGTTATCCTTGATGTACACGTTAATGAGCGCCGTGATGAGCGCTCCCGACAGCTCTTTACCCCGGATCACTACATCCTTGAAACTCACTCCTTTCATCTGATCTTGAAACTCCTTAAAAACAGGAGGGAACCAAAAATTAACAGGGAGAGAAAACAAGCAACTTCAGAAACGGGGAAGAGCTGCGAAACACGGTACAGCGGGATTCTGGCCAACAGGCAGAGCAGCATGTGGCTGAACGCCGCGGTGCAGCTGTAGCAGCATCTGTTTGTAAGGCAGCGAGTGCGAGAGTTGGCGCGTACATTTACCTTTGGCAGTTCAGACATAATGAGGCTGAACTGATGATCACAAAGAAGTTTCCAGAGAGCCAGAGTCTGATAGGAACGATGCACTAACTGCTGCATGCCCTGCAGAGACGCCTTCTCGTAGACCTGGGCTTTAGCTGCGTACAGACGTGGAGACGATACGGAAAAAAAAAAAGAAGAAAAAAAGAAGAGTTTAGGAGGCACAAAAAAAAAGATCAAATCAAACATTTGTGTTTAAGTCTGGCTCATGTTCTTACATATTATCACTAGGGACGTCTGATATCATCCAAACTCTTAATTTAAATTCCAATATCAACCAATACTGATATAGCGGAGCAGCGGTGCCCTGGTGGTTAAGGAAGTTAAGTGCCGTCTGCTCACTAAGGTGATGAGTTAAAGCTGCGTTTCACAATTATTTTCTGCTATGCTCCCCCTAGGGGACTTTAAATACTACATACAACCTCCTGATTATAAAACAATATGTATTACTGAAATGAACTGCAATGCTGCCATCTAGTGGCAAATACTTTCACATACAGACGTTTTTCCCCAAGACTATTTTTAACACACACTCGGCAAAATCCAGGCATGTGTTATCGTGTTTTCATTACCGGAGGATGAACAGATAAACATTCTTACAGATATTACATAATTATGCTAATATCGGACATCCCTAACTGTTACTACAAATGTTTACAAACTCAGTTCATCGTTCATCAGAAGATTAAATAACTTAAATAAATAAGACAACTCTGCGTGGATGATCAGGAAAAGGTGGACGACCGCTCTCATCACTCACTGTGATATTGCCTCTGGAGATCCTGCTGCACTTGCTGAGAGCTGGCGCCGTCAGGACGCATAAATCCCAGCAGCCTTTGCTGCAGGTTGGCAGGGGAGGTAAAACTAACAAGGAGGAGATCAGAAACAATACTTAAGTACTGTGGAGTCACGGAGGACAAAGAGCTTGATTCAAAAGTGTGTCTTACTTGGAAGCGCCCAGAGAAGACGGACTGAACTGAGAGTTTTTATCGAGAAACTCCCTCAGGCCACAGAGCTCCAAAAGAACCAGCTCCAAGTCGGATGATGCAACAGTGCTTTCCAACTGTGGGCAATGGAGAGAGTAATATATATATTTTTTAAATCTTCAACTTTAAGTTTAACAGCTCTGAAACAAAAACTCTACTTAAAGAGGAAAAAGACGACTCACGATAGTGACAGTCTGGTTTCCATTACTTATGGTTTTCTCCTGCGCGAAGCTCCCGTCCCAAATGTTACTAGGGAGTTAATAGGACGGAAAGTAAGAAATTATTTCATCGTGACACATCAGCGTACGTTCAATGCTAGAGACAAAAAAAAAAAAAACTTCAATGCTAGAGACAAAAAAAAACATAATGAAGAAATTTGCCATATTTACCCAAGAATTCGGGCGAAGTAGATGCAGATGCCGTTGTGCTTCCCTGAGAAAATCACCTCTGGTCCGGCAGTCATGGTCATGGGTGTGATCACAGCCACGTTGTGGTGCATCGGTGTGAAAGGTGTGGCCAAAGCTGGAGGGATGATTCCTGACAGGACAAGAAAAAAAAAATTCACAATGTTGCAAAAGACATGTTTTTCCATTAACGCTGCGTTAAAATGTAATGGTATGTATGAGGCTTATATCAGGAGTGTCAAACATATGGCCCGCGGGCCAAAATCAGTCCACTAAGGAGCTCAATCTGGCCACTAATAATCACTAGTTAATAACTTATTTTAAACTAAGTGCCTGTGAACTGTAACTTTAACTAGACTTTTTGGATTTTAAGAAACCAAAAAAAAAAAAACAACAAAAAAACAAAAACAAACATTAAATCTAATGAAGTCAGCAGAAGAATCTAAACCAGGTGTTAAACATACGGCCCACGGACCAAAACCAAGCGCTAGGGTGTTTAATCTGGCTTGATGAATTTTGAAAATATGTATATAAAAAATATACAAACATTTCACGTTCAGGGAAATTTTGTAAAATTATATTTCATTAAATATGAATTTTTCTTCTTATATAATTACTACTATATGAAAACAAAGGGGACAAGCCTGGACTTATTGTTATTTAATGAGTTTGACGTCCCCGTGTGATACAATCAACTAATTTTACCAGGTGCTGGAGAACTCATGACGGGTCCGACGGTGCTTGGAGCGGACATGGTTGCAGGGAATCTCATCTGCGCCTCCCCGCCATATCTGACGGTAACAACAAGAAACGAGAGAGAGTTATGTTTTTGGTCAGGTTTTTAAGGAGAGTGAAAGAGAAGTGAAAAGGAAAGTGTAACGAGACCTGAAGAAGGCTCGGGTGGCCCACTGTGAAACCTCTCTGTCGGCAGCAGCGCTGGAACACGCCAGGATCAGGACTGTGGCACAAGCCTGCTCCTCCTGCACGGAACCAGAGACCAGAGAGATCTTAGAAGTGCACACGTCGTTAGAGCTGAAGTTTAAAAGTTCGCTGTCGTTAAACAGAGAAAAACAAAAGTCACATCTTGTTTTTTTTTTTTACCCTGTGCAGCTTGAAGAACCGTTCAATCTCTTCACTTTCTCCTCCAGCGCCGCTCACTAACAGATGACGCAGCTGATCGACGGGACGCAGTTTCTGGAATATATGGCTGCCCTGAAGTGGAGCAAGAAAGGCAAACTCAGTGCAGAGGAAAATGGATTCATCTCATTAGAGCGAGCCTCGTGGAGATGCATAAAAAAAAACCAAACAAACAAACAAACAAGGATTAATGACAGTGGTTCTGACCTTTGCAGAGAGAAGGACAAACTTCTGGGGAGGAATGTTGTGCTGCTG
>NC_024320.1:22643760-22648101 GCF_000523025.1 Cynoglossus semilaevis | reverse complement strand
CTTGTTGAGCGGAGTGAAAATCTTGGTCGGCCTTTCATCGTTGAGAGCACAGAGAGCCCACGAGTGTCCGTCAATATTTGAAATCATCTGCAGGAGGAGAGAAAGACACAGTTTATTCTGACTCAGGGTTTCCACTGTTCACATCAGGCATCAGCATCAGCATCAGCAGCAGCATCAGCAGGAGCAACAACCCCTTAATTATTGCCCCCACTTGGCCTGCTTTATCAGTGAACGTCTGTACTTGTTAAAACCTTCAACTTTAACACCTCATGACATCTATATCTCTGCTGAAGTTGGCTTCATTTTGGTAATGGCGCTGTTGGCAGCGTCCAGCATTTTTGTCCCTCCTCGGTGGACAATCAAAATGAAACAGAGTCGAGCCGTGACAGGATTATTGTTTCTAAAACAGCGATGGACAGTAATGACGTCATGCAGTGTCAACATGATTGAACTGGACGTTTACATAACGAGTTTGGCTTAACAGCGTCGTCAGGCTATATCCAAAATGAAACCGACTTCAACAGAAGCAACTTCATATTTTAGAGCACACTCACACCTCGATAATGTCTTGAGGCAGAGATTCGCAGATTTTTGCGTAAATGCACTTAACCCAGTGTTCTCAAATAGTGGGGCGGGACCCCTAGAGGGCCCTGTGAGGGACTTCCAATGGAATATAGCACGCTAAAAGCCCCTGCTGTAACACTTGAATGATAACAAGCCTCCAGTCACTAGGTGGCAGTAACTCATACAGTGGTTTGTACAGATGAAAATATACATGTTGAACAAAAGGCTTCTATCGTTACTTTATTTTCAAAACATCCATCCATGTTTCCTGCTCTGCACCATGACCTTTACTGACCTGCGTCTCCATCAGGGGCTTCTTAAAGGGAAAGGAGTCGTGGTTGATGCACCACAGGATGTCACTGTCCTCTGACTCGGACGCAGCCATTAGTAAAACACCTGCAGGATGAAAAAAAAAAACACCATGATATTCTTGTCCAAACAGGTTCTGTTCACACGTACACACACTGAACTGAAGTCTAACGGACCTTTACTGTGCAGGGCCTTGTGGACCTTCGCTGGTTTCTGCAGGGTGGAAGACGCAGAAAACCCCGGTGGCAGACGAACATGAATTAACGCCAGCAGGCTGGGTCTAACTGCCACGTACTTCTGGTGTAGCGGGGCAAACGGTGTAGTGCTGAAGTAGAGACGTACTCCTACAGACACGTGTGTGTGTGTGTGTGTGTGTGGGGGGGAAACAAACACGCTTGTTGTTAATCAGAGTGTCGATAATGACTGAGACCCTCGTAACTGTGGAGTAGCCCCCACCTGCATGAGTGACAGCGAGCAGGTGACAGTCTGAAGACTCCGATCTGTCGATGACAGAGATCTGGACGATGGGCTTGAAGACAGAACGATCAATGGTCCTGCAGGAAGGAAAACACAGAGTTTTAAACAGTGGACATTTAACTTAAAAAATAAATAAAATAAAAATAAAAATTACAAACATGGCAATACCTGGCAATGTTTCCAGCAGCTGCAACGATCGAGTTCTGGGATAAAGTTGCAACGCGGCTCATTCCCTGTCCGTCAGTGCCCAGGTCATACACCTGTAGGTCACATGATGGCAATATTAGGTACGAAACATTGAAATAAAACAAGGCATATCTCAAGTACTGAGCGAAAATACTAACATTCTATTTTTTTTAATATATCTTTTATTCCTTGTAGAATTATCACTTTGGGTTATTTACAGTATTAACAACATCTATGACCACAGCAACAAAAACTGCATTTATGTCATGACAAAAACTAGGGATGTCTGATATTAACTTTTTGCCGATATTCAAAATGCCCATATAGTCCAAACACTAAATTTCCGATTTCAATTTCAACAGATACTGATATCGGCTTGGTAATATTTATTTATTTATCTGTACAAACCACTGTATGAGTATGACAATAATTCAATGAGCTGCAATGCTGCCACCTAGTGAATTTTACTTTAATATACTGCCCTTTATCCCCCAAAAAAGTTTAAGGCAGGTCATTTGGCGAAACCCAGGCATATGCTAATATCTGTCGATATGTTGGATCTGTTGGATATTCTTAACAAAAACGAAATAAAAATGATTTTTTTAATGAAAACTCAGACCTGCAGGACACCTTTCTCAGACCGTGTGAACAGTGTGTTGCGGGAGTTGTCTACAGCAATCTGTACAATGGGATCTGTTGAACAAACACACACACAAACGTTGACACGCAATGTTTAAATTAAATCAGAGTGTCGATAATGACTGAGACCCTCATAACTGTGGAGTAGCCCCCACCTGCATGAGTGACAGCGAGCAGGTGACAGTCTGAAGACTCCGATCTGTCGATGACAGAGATCTGGACGATGGGCTTGAAGACAGAACGATCAATGGTCCTGCAGGAAGGAAAACACAGAGTTTTAAACAGTGGACATTTAACTTAAAAAATAAATAAAATAAAAATAAAAATTACAAACATGGCAATACCTGGCAATGTTTCCAGCAGAATGAACGATCGAGTTCTGGGATAAAGTTGCAACGCGGCTCATTCCCTGTCCGTCAGTGCCCAGGTCATACACCTGTAGGTCACATGATGGCAATATTAGGTACGAAACATTGAAATAAAACAAGGCATATCTCAAGTACTGAGCGAAAATACTAACATTCTATTTTTTTTAATATATCTTTTATTCCTTGTAGAATTATCACTTTGGGTTATTTACAGTATTAACAACATCTATGACCACAGCAACAAAAACTGCATTTATGTCATGACAAAAACTAGGAATGTCTGATATTAACTTTTTGCTGATATTCAAAATGCCCATATTGTCCAAACACTAAATTTCCGATTTCAATTTCAACAGATACTGATATCGGCTTGGTAATATTTATTTATTTATCTGTACAAACCACTGTATGAGTATGACAATAATTCAATGAGCTGCAATGCTGCCACCTAGTGAATTTTACTTTAATATACTGCCCTTTATCCCCCAAAAAAGTTTAAGGCAGGTCATTTGGCGAAACCCAGGCATATGCTAATATCTGTCGACCAATATAATTGGATATTCTTAACAAAAACGAAATAATATGTTGGATCTGTTGGATATTCTTAACAAAAACGAAATAAAAATGATTTTTTTAATGAAAACTCAGACCTGCAGGACACCTTTCTCAGACCGTGTGAACAGTGTGTTGCGGGAGTTGTCTACAGCAATCTGTACAATGGGATCTGTTGAACAAACACACACACAAACGTTGACACGCGATGTTTAAATTACATCCACTACAAGTTTGAAAACGTTTTTTTCTTTCTCACCATCTTCAGAGAACGAGAACTGAAGCACGGAGGGGACGAGGAACGACAAGGAGCTTTTGGAGTGGTTGATTTTCCGGCAGCGCTGACTCAGCCAGCCAGCCTCGGCCTGGTAGGCTATCTCGTACAGGCACCCGTCCTTCCCTGCCATGAAGATGCGGCCCAGGTCTGTGGAGGTGATGGAGAGGATGTAGGTGTTGTCTGTGGGGATGGCGAAGAGAGGGTCCGGCAGCAGCTGCAGCCCACCGGACATGCTGTCGTTCAAACCTGAAGATGAGACCCAGAAACAGTCGCATATATGTGGTTAATATATGTTTTGTTTAAATACTATAAACACTGTTGTTTCATGAAATATTTATTCATAAATATATTTATTTTGCAGCTGCTACAGCAACACAGACAGGTTGTTTTACCATACGTTAGTACAAAAAACCTTAGCATCACATTTTTCTTTTTGAACCACGGTCCTAAAAATGTTTACAGTCACTTCTCAACCCTAATTTATTCGTAAACGTTACTATTTGTTACATTATTTTTTTATATATTTATACCTTCATATTTCACTATTCCCACAGTGTATAGTACATATTAGTATATTTTCTAGTGTTTCTGGAGAGAAATGTGACTTTTTTCTCTCTTCTGTTATTGAAGAGAACAATTTCAGTTGATGAGGTTCACAGACCATTTCAGTCAGTGATGGGATTTAACAGAGATTTGGTGTCAATTTGTCTGGAGCTCATTCTGTTAAAAGTATTAAAAATCCTCACCAGCCTGGCTTTTGGGAACGCTCAACCCAAGGATCACAACATCCACTGAGGTGGCCAGGACCAGTAGGTAGTGAATGTGTGGCTGTAAAATCCCTGAGGAACAAAAAAAATGATGACCAATCATACAGACACCTTGAATGAAAGAAGAAGAAGAAGAAATCACGACAACAAACGTCTTTTCATTCCCTGTTTGGGTTTCCCCAGACCCACTGCAAGAATGGTT
>NC_024320.1:22605448-22642197 GCF_000523025.1 Cynoglossus semilaevis | reverse complement strand
TGCTGAACCACCACCGGGGAATCGGTGACGGGGATCAGTTCCTTGTTGAGCGGAGTGAAAATCTTGGTCGGCCTTTCATCGTTGAGAGCACAGAGAGCCCACGAGTGTCCGTCAATATTTGAAATCATCTGCAGGAGGAGAGAAAGACACAGTTTATTCTGACTCAGGGTTTCCACTGTTCACATCAGGCATCAGCATCAGCATCAGCAGCAGCATCAGCAGCAGCAACAACCCCTTAATTATTGCCCCCACTTGGCCTGCTTTATCAGTGAACGTCTGTACTTGTTAAAACCTTCAACTTTAACACCTCATGACATCTATATCTCTGCTGAAGTTGGCTTCATTTTGGTAATGGCGCTGTTGGCAGCGTCCAGCATTTTTGTCCCTCCTCGGTGGACAATCAAAATGAAACAGAGTCGAGCCGTGACAGGATTATTGTTTCTAAAACAGCGATGGACAGTAATGACGTCATGCAGTGTCAACATGATTGAACTGGACGTTTACATAACGAGTTTGGCTTAACAGCGTCGTCAGGCTATATCCAAAATGAAACCGACTTCAACAGAAGCAACTTCATATTTTAGAGCACACTCACACCTCGACAATGTCTTGAGGCAGAGATTCGCAGATTTTTGCGTAAATGCACTTAACCCAGTGTTCTCAAATAGTGGGGTGGGACCCCTAGAGGGCCCTGTGAGGGACTTCCAATGGAATATAGCACACTAAAAGCCCCTGCTGTAACACTTGAATGATAACAAGCCTCCAGTCACTAGGTGGCAGTAACTCATACAGTGGTTTGTACAGATGAAAATATACATGTTGAACAAATGGCTTATATCGTTACTTTATTTTCAAAACATCCATCCATGTTTCCTGCTCTGCACCATGACCTTTACTGACCTGCGTCTCCATCAGGGGCTTCTTAAAGGGAAAGGAGTCGTGGTTGATGCACCACAGGATGTCACTGTCCTCTGACTCGGACGCAGCCATTAGTAAAACACCTGCAGGATGAAAAAAAAAAACACCATGATATTCTTGTCCAAACAGGTTCTGTTCACACGTACACACACTGAACTGAAGTCTAACGGACCTTTACTGTGCAGGGCCTTGTGGACCTTCGCTGGTTTCTGCAGGGTGGAAGACGCAGAAAACCCCGGTGGCAGACGAACATGAATTAACGCCAGCAGGCTGGGTCTAACTGCCACGTACTTCTGGTGTAGCGGGGCAAACGGTGTAGTGCTGAAGTAGAGACGTACTCCTACAGACACGTGTGTGTGTGTGTGTGTGTGTGGGGGGGAAACAAACACGCTTGTTGTTAATCAGAGTGTCGATAATGACTGAGACCCTCGTAACTGTGGAGTAGCCCCCACCTGCATGAGTGACAGCGAGCAGGTGACAGTCTGAAGACTCCGATCTGTCGATGACAGAGATCTGGACGATGGGCTTGAAGACAGAACGATCAATGGTCCTGCAGGAAGGAAAACACAGAGTTTTAAACAGTGGACATTTAACTTAAAAAATAAATAAAATAAAAATAAAAATTACAAACATGGCAATACCTGGCAATGTTTCCAGCAGCTGCAACGATCGAGTTCTGGGATAAAGTTGCAACGCGGCTCATTCCCTGTCCGTCAGTGCCCAGGTCATACACCTGTAGGTCACATGATGGCAATATTAGGTACGAAACATTGAAATAAAACAAGGCATATCTCAAGTACTGAGCGAAAATACTAACATTCTATTTTTTTTAATATATCTTTTATTCCTTGTAGAATTATCACTTTGGGTTATTTACAGTATTAACAACATCTATGACCACAGCAACAAAAACTGCATTTATGTCATGACAAAAACTAGAGATGTCTGATATTAACTTTTTGCCGATATTCAAAATGCCCATATTGTCCAAACACTAAATTTCCGATTTCAATTTCAACAGATACTGATATCGGCTTGGTAATATTTATTTATTTATCTGTACAAACCACTGTATGAGTATGACAATAATTCAATGAGCTGCAATGCTGCCACCTAGTGAATTTTACTTTAATATACTGCCCTTTATCCCCCAAAAAAGTTTAAGGCAGGTCATTTGGCGAAACCCAGGCATATGCTAATATCTGTCGATATGTTGGATCTGTTGGATATTCTTAACAAAAACGAAATAAAAATGATTTTTTTAATGAAAACTCAGACCTGCAGGACACCTTTCTCAGACCGTGTGAACAGTGTGTTGCGGGAGTTGTCTACAGCAATCTGTACAATGGGATCTGTTGAACAAACACACACATAAACGTTGACACGCGATGTTTAAATTACATCCACTACAAGTTTGAAAACGTTTTTTTCTTTCTCACCATCTTCAGAGAACGAGAACTGAAGCACGGAGGGGACGAGGAACGACAAGGAGCTTTTGGAGTGGTTGATTTTCCGGCAGCGCTGACTCAGCCAGCCAGCCTCGGCCTGGTAGGCTATCTCGTACAGGCACCCGTCCTTCCCTGCCATGAAGATGCGGCCCAGGTCTGTGGAGGTGATGGAGAGGATGTAGGTGTTGTCTGTGGGGATGGCGAAGAGAGGGTCCGGCAGCAGCTGCAGCCCACCGGACATGCTGTCGTTCAAACCTGAAGATGAGACCCAGAAACAGTCGCATATATGTGGTTAATATATGTTTTGTTTAAATACTATAAACACTGTTGTTTCATGAAATATTTATTCATAAATATATTTATTTTGCAGCTGCTACAGCAACACAGACAGGTTGTTTTACCATACGTTAGTACAAAAAACCTTAGCATCACATTTTTCTTTTTGAACCACGGTCCTAAAAATGTTTACAGTCACTTCTCAACCCTAATTTATTCGTAAACGTTACCATTTGTTACATTTTTTTTTATATATTTATACCTTCATATTTCACTATTCCCACAGTGTATAGTACATATTAGTATATTTTCTAGTGTTTCTGGAGAGAAATGTGACTTTTTTCTCTCTTCTGTTATTGAAGAGAACAATTTCAGTTGATGAGGTTCACAGACCATTTCAGTCAGTGATGGGATTTAACAGAGATTTGGTGTCAATTTGTCTGGAGCTCATTCTGTTAAAAGTATTAAAAATCCTCACCAGCCTGGCTTTTGGGAACGCTCAACCCAAGGATCACAACATCCACTGAGGTGGCCAGGACCAGTAGGTAGTGAATGTGTGGCTGTAAAATCCCTGAGGAACAAAAAAAATGATGACCAATCATACAGACACCTTGAATGAAAGAAGAAGAAGAAGAAATCACGACAACAAACGTCTTTTCATACCCTGTTTGGGTTTCACCAGACCCACTGCAAGAATGGTTTCAATAAGGCCGTCAAAGTAGGCCACGTCTCCTCTGAAAACAACACAACAGACGACATGAAGTTTTTCTTTTTAAATCTGGCGTTTAAAAGTCCAATATCTGAGCATAAATAGATTAAAACTTTCAATCAGGGATTATCATAATCCCAGTCAAAAACACTCACCCGTCCTCATAATTCCACATGAAGATGTCATTGTCAATAGTCAGCCACGCACGAGAAATCTCTGGGAAAACTCCCATCATGCAGTTACACTGCATATCTGTGAAACTGTTAAGTGGAAAAAAAATCACCTCATGTTTTATCACAGTCAACCTTTGACAGTGGATACAGAGGAACTGGTTTTATCAAAAAACAAACAAAAAAAAACATCAAGGATACGACTGAACTGCTCCACCAGCTCAGGAGGAAGGGGAACTCTGCGAACGGCGTTGAGCTCCGGGAGGTTCGGCACACTCAATAGACCTGGTCCCTGGAGAGGGTAGTCCATGTCCGACACCCCGGAGAGGGACGGCATATCTGTGAACACCATGAGAGAAGTGATAGTGTACCAGGTGTCCACATTTATAGTTCAGATCAAATCAAATCTTTAAGTGAAATAAAAACAAACAAACAAAGAAATACCAGAGCAACGCTCTCATAAAAACTGAGATTTTTATGTAAAAATAATTACCATATAATAACAAAGTGTCAATTTTGTTTATAGATTAGATCAAATTTTATTGATCCCACACTTCTTTGTGCTAGATAAAGTAACTGTTTAGTGATATTTTTTGCCTAACTTGTAGTTGTCCTGTATGGTCGTAAATGAAATCACAGCTTTGACCAATAAAAACAGAAGAAATGTGGAGGGAATAATAGATATATCATAAACATGTCATAATTTAATATAGAATATATTAACTGTCAAACAGACAAGTGTAGCTTCACCCTCATCATATCCATATCACACAGAACTCACAATATATCGATAAACGATAGCGAAAAATAACTCTTTATTATTATATTTAACGGTTTAGCGGCAGGTTTGGTTCTGGTAACTTTCTCGCGTTATCCACTGGTACCGATCACTCTTCTTCCTCCAGCTCGTTATTTTCACCCGTGACTTACTGTGTGATGGAACACTGAGCAGCTCCGACAGGTCAGGAAAGAACCGGTCCTCCTGCAGGTGTTTGTCTATCACCTGGGCTGAGTTCTCCAGTGCCTCGGCAAGTGCAGCTGCGGGGCTGCTCGGTCCAGCGCTCGACGGCATGGCTGTGGAGCAACCGTAGCCACACACACACACACACACACATAAATAATGTTAGACTAAAGTGTCATATACTTGTCGTACACATGGAGACAGAAAATCTGAGAAATGGAACACAATCTAAGACTACTGAGCCGACCTTTTGACACTGTCAGTGTTATACCGGTGAGTTAGCAAACCGTTAGCATCACAACCATACTGTTTAGCCACAAGCTAAATGCTAAGTGAGTGAAAAATAGTCTTTAAAATTAAAGCGTTTAGTTTACCTGACAGGAGGTACCTCGCGTTCTCCCAAGTGATCTGTATGCGAGGTTTTTATGTCCAACGGCAGAGTAGTATATTTAAAATTAACGTATTAGTAACATGGAAAACTTGCAACCCGCCAACCTCATGTACAAATGACCGCGCACGCGCACAACGTCTTCTTCGTTTTCTTTGATTTCAAACATAGCATACTGTCACTGGTTGTGTTGCAACGCTGCCACCTGCCGGATTTACTTGATATTGTCGATCGTTTACAGTCAAATCCTTACGTGTAGTTGTTTCGAGAGAAAGTGCGATTTTATTAACACTTAAATTGAAAGGTAAATAATTATGATATATTTAAAATTTTAAATAATTTGTATTTGTATACAAGATAGACAAAAAAATACACCAAGCTAAGGTATTATTTTTAATAATGTAACATTTACAGGATGTTCTTTGTCTTGAATGAACCAAACCATAAAATATCAAGTTAGTCGGGTGATTTATGTTTTAAGATATTAAATGGTTTTTCACAGTGTGTTCCTTTAATTTTAAAGCTTCGTAGAGACCAAAAGTACAGGTGCCGCCTTCCATTAACGTTGACATTCCTGCAATGGTACCAATCACAGGAGAGTAAACAAAACAAAGCCAACAAGTACCAAGGACATAAGAAACTTTTATTGCAGTATTTGTTTCACTGAAAGAGTGGGGACTCACTGTTTCTTTGTTCTATAACATCAAAATCTATATTAAAAAGAACAAAACGTTCCCCTGCATACAGGCACAGATACTGCACTGCTCTTAACATAAATAAATCATATCAAAGGTTTGTACACAGTGTGGCTAAACAGGGTGAAATGTTTAAAGAAGAAAGTGAATGTCGTTGGAACTCAACTCTTGTGAATAAATCCATCTGGTGCTAGTTGAAACTCCAAAAACACTTTATTAAGAACATCATCAATACACTAATTTCCAACATTCACTTTGTATTTTTTTTTTTTTTACAGAAGTATGTTCAGATATAAACATGTGTTTTGTTAAACGTTAAACTATGATACAGTGGGAGTAAAAACCAAACAACCAAGTTTGCTGCACAACAGCGAAGGAACTCCCAAACAATGTTTTCCTAACATTTCCTTCTTGCGATCATTTTTACCGTGTCTGTGTTCAAACAGACTCCTCTTTCTCCAGCATCTTAAATCTACAGAGGCCTTTTTTTCCTCTCTCTTTCTTTTACTCATTTGTAACATATGGTATCCACAAAGGTTTCAGTCTATTAACTCCTTTCCTCCTTAGCAGCGTATAGAGCCCGTAACTTCTGTACCACTTTGTTTGAAAGCTTCTGTCCACTGTTCAATGAGATTTTCTTATAAATAATGTCCGACTCCTTGATGGCTTCGACCCAAGGCACCTTTTTCCGTCCGTCCCGCTTCTTCGCCACAGTCCAGGGCCCGGAGTAAGATCCGGTCATCCAGTGTACGCTGTAGCCGCCTTTGCTCTTCTGGACGACCTGGGCGATCTGTGGTCTGTCCTTGTACTTGGGGCAGTAGGTGGCGACGATGTCCATGGCACCCACTGTTTCGCCCGTCTGACCCAAATTCTCAGCGGAATCCTTTCCTTTCCTTGGTTTGTGCTATTGAAAGAAAATGGCAGAAATGCTCATTTCCACATTGTAACTTATGAACATTCAAGATTTGAGATTTTTATATATATATATGTATAAGTGTAAACATCTCGTATAACTTTGTAATAATTAGGTATGGAACTTTAACCTGTTAATTGTAATTAATTGATTATTTCTAGCCAAATAGTACATTAATTAATGAATAACATTTTAGTCTTATTTCTTTTAATTTTGAATAATTAATTACAGTAATATTATTAATATCACCGCTAAAACTAATAATACGATGGAAAACTGATGCTTTAAAAAAAAAAAAGAGAGAGATCTTACAGACGGCTGATCTTCATCCTCGCTCTCCTCATCATCTGACTCCACTGGAGCACTGTGATTATTGTGATGGTGGTTCTGGGACTTTGGACCCTTCAGCAGAGAACTGATGGCCTTGTTCTTAGCGTTGGCACTGGCTTCACCTTGCTCATCCTCTTCGTCGCGATCCAGGTGCATCATAAGTACCTTGAACTGACAGAGACACAGCATCGGTTGGTTTGGCAAACAGAGCGATTGACTCTTTCATCACATGATCCACGCAACAAATTCACTCATGTATTGATTGTACTGGTTGTCATGAAGCTGTGACATAAATGAACGAATGAAGGAGCGACAGAGTGCTTACATCCAGATACTGTTTCACAATGTTCCTCTTGGTCTCATAACTAAGATCCTTGTTGACAAGACCATTCTTTACATAGTCGAGAGTCTGATGAGGGTTGAAGTGGACCTTGGACTTCCTGTTCACAGTTTTGTCGTACACCTTAGCGGACTCGGTCGGAGAATACTTTTGGATTTTGCTGAAACACAAACAAACAAACAAAGTTAGCTGAACTCGTTTGGCAGCATGAACACCTGGAACCAAAGAGGACTGTGGTGTCTACATACCCGTCTGAGAAGCCGTACAGATTCTTCAGATGTTGTTTGAGCACCAGCAGCAGCAGAATCCCTTGAGAAGCACTGGCAAAGTCCAGCAGCGGGGTCGGGTTCTCGGGCAGACGATCCAGCAGGGCGTCCTCTTCATCCAGGTCGGAATCAGAGTTCGATGGCTTCTTTCGCTTGTGAACCGTTACTTCCTCCTCCTCCTCGTCATCCTCATCGCTGCTGCTGCTGCTGCTACTGGAGCTGCTGCTGCTCTTTTCTTCATCCTCCTCCTCCTCGCCACTTTCGTCTTCGTCGTCAGAGCTGTATTTCTTCCTGTGCGACTGTTTCTTCTTTTTCTTCTTCTCCTTCTTTTTCTTCTTCTTCCTCTTCTTCTCGATCTTCATCCTTTTTTCCTGCCGTACCGGCTCCTTCAGTAATGACTGCGAAGGAATGACATTAAATCAGATGGAAACAAACAAAAAACAAAAACAAATCTAAACATCCACCAGTGTAACAATGTTCCTCACCTCCTTGAAAGACTGGAGAAGGTTGCTACCAGAGACTGAGAGCGCAATGTCTATGTGGTGCATGATGAACAGCGGCTCCTCCTGGGTCTGATAGGGAAAGCAGGCAAAGTTGTCTGCTATGAAAAGCAGCATTGTCACCTCAGTTTTCTGTGTGGGGGAAAAAAAAAATATTCATCCTTAATATAAACAACAAGATGTGGAACAGCTGTGAAAAATGATTTCCATTTGCTGGGGGAGACAAAAGTGGACGAAGAGACAACTCACAGAGCTGTCATCAAATAGGCTGAGGAGCGAGAGGAGGAAAGCTCTCCGGTGTTGTCTGTTCCCTCGGACCAGGCTGTACAGGTGTGAACAGAGAGCGGTGTCCGTGTCGTCGTGTCGAAAACCGCGGATCACTTTGTTCTTGGACCCGTGGATGGCTTGTTGGACTTGGTAGGACATCTTCAGTCCCGCCACTGCCTTCATCTGTGGCAATCACAAAAACAGAAAACTTTTTCAACATCAGACACAGGAGAGTCTGAAAAGACGGGAGCTCGTCGTCTTCATCACATCAAAATAAAACTGCCCAAAGTTATTGGTCTCAATGTAAAGAACTCGAAGGACACATTTTGGCGACATACCAGAGGACACAAATAAGACACGTTCTAAGACGACGACAGCGAAGTGTCAAAATTAACCTCCAAAAAGAAAAACATTGCTACTGAAACGTAGTAATTCCGTCCATCTGTGAGTAAAGTGAATGAGTATTTTTTGAAGTACATATATTCATTTTCCTCCAGCAAAAGACTCACATGAATGAATCCTGAATATTTCTTATCAATCTCCACCAGCTGTTGATCAGCCTTGTTCTTCATGGTCGGTTCTGGGTCTGTTCCCATGGCGATCAAGTAGGGCACACACTGAAAGAAAAAGCACATTCACAGACCATTCATAAATATGTTCCTTATCAGGAGGACTTCATGAAATCATCAGAGGCTGCACTGGCTGAGTCAGAGCCGGAGCAGCAGCGGCAACAGCTAGCATGGAGGCTAACAAAAAGATTACTGGGATGTTTTCATTTAGTTCACCTGAGGAAGTGAAAAAAGCCAAAGAGACAAGAATGAATGAAACCTCAGATTCTGTGTGGCACTGGATGACCAGCATGTTCTGTGGTCAAGAACTCAACATCTCAACAACTAATTTGGCTTTTGGACAACTTTTACGGCTGAAGTGACTTCTCTGTTAGAAATGCTTGGTGGTTAAGGAAGAGTTTCACTTTTCACTTTCAAACTCAGTCTGGTCAGTGCTACACTTCACTTCAACATCAACATAAGTTACGGTTGAACAGTTGAAAATGATTAGTTATCACATCAGTCATCTGTCATTAATTAGTACCAGATAATTATCCATCACTCATTTAGATCCAGACTTCCAAGCTGTTGTCCTCACAGAAGGCTGGAGTGTGAACTCACCTGTACAGGATGAATGAGGCCCTGGCTCAGAGTCAGTGTTATGACACTCAACGCAAAGTGCCGAACCGTGGACTGGGAGTGGAAGAAGGACTCCAACACCTGCTTCAGATAAATCTGCATTATGGAACTGCTCATGCCCGAGGAGACGTCTCCCATCTCCTTCAGATCCTCCTGCTTGGCTTTTTCCTTCCCTAAAGAAACACAGCAGCGTCAGCCTGATCCTCACTGGACGTCCAATCATTATTCATTATTCCCACACACACACACACACACAATGAGGTCACGGATGAAACAGAACAACGCGGATTTGGAAAAAAAAAAAACCTCACATTCACGATCTGCCGTCTGCATTCGCGTGTCCTCGTCCTGCAGGTAGGTCTGCAGGTTTTTCAACACCTGGATCTTCAGACTGACCAAAGTGCTTTCATCCGACAGCATGGTGTTGTACAACACCTTCACATCCTGCACGAACATGAGCTCCGGGTGCATGATGAACTGGAAACCTGTGGAACGGGATTGAAAACGTATTTATTAGTAAAGATAAAATACAGCGTCAGTGTCACGTGGTCTGATGTCAGATGGAGTTGGATTATACCTAGGCCTATGATGGCCTTGTTCTGGACCTCTTCATCTTCATGTGTGGTGAAGTACAGCAGCAGATCCAACACTTTGTCTTTGATGACGATCTAAATCACACAAGAAGATATCAGCACACTGGACATCGGTTTACCCACTGCTGTAACGCTTGAATGATGACAAGCCTCCAGTCACTAGGTGGCAGCAACTCATACAGTGGTTTGTACAGATAAAAATATCCATGTGGGGGATTTTGACAGATTCCTGATTTTTTTGTTGTTTTTCTTTTACCTTCGTAGAACCCTTGAAATCCTCCAGGTCAAAGTCAAAATGTCGACAGAGAGCTCCCACAGTGAAGAGTGATCGCAGGAGAGTGGGCTTGTTGTTGACCAGGGTGGAGCTGCTGGGGTCTTCATGGTGCTGGGTCTTCAGTTTGGCAAGTGCTCCTTATAAACGAAACATTAAACAGAAATGTCTGATGATGTTCGAGTTTCAGCTAAAATTAAAAACGGCATCTTCAAATATATACATATATATACATATATATGTATGTATAAATATATACATATATATACAGTATATATATATATAAATATATAAACATTTATACACATATATACATATATACACATATATACATACATACATAAACACACATATACATATATACACACACATATATATACACACACACACACACACATATATATATATGTATATAAATAAATGTGAATAAAACAATTGGATGAACGGGTTTAGAACTCACCATAGAAGCGGTTGAAACACGCCCAGACAAATTTGTAGTTGTGTGTCACTTTGTTGACAACAGCACCAAGGCAGCTCACACAGTGTTGTACAACCTGAAGAAAGAACAATCAAATATCGTAAATATTTATGATATTTACAACAATAAACAAAAAAAGAACTGAGGCAGTGAACGCCACTGACCATCATGCCATATTTGATAATGAGCTTCATCAGGTCTTCTTCTATGGTGTTGAGGAAGGTCTCACTTGGACTATCCATCAGTGGCACGACCAGCTCCAAAATCTTGGCCACGTTGCAAATGACCAATAAGTCATTCTGAGTCTGAAAAGACAAAGGGAAGAAAAAAAAAATACGACTCTTAGATGTGCACCCGAGCTGCCACTAGAGGGTGTGCGAGATTAAAAAAAAAAGTGACGTGTTTTTTTTTTTTTAAGTGTTTTCCTTTGTCAATTTTAAATCAAAAGTTGACATTTTAACCTTTGTAAATTTTAAATCAAAAGTTGACATTTTAATTAATTAATAAATGTCTATATACAGTAAATTTAGGGAGTTGTGGGAGCGTCCTCCAGGTTGGGATTTAGAACGAATTGTACCGACCTATCTTAACAAAGTGTTTTTGTCGTGTACTCAGATTTAAAAAATGTAATTCTCTACAGACTCAACACTAAAGAGACAGTAAACAGGTGTAAAAAAATATTTAAAATAGATTTAAATGTCCCTTTCAGTGTCAATAAAAATAACCACCAACTAGCAGTGAGTCTGAACGTCAGTTTAAAATATTTCACCCTGTTGAAAAGTACAGTGACGCAATATGGTTTTTTTATACTGGAGAAGAAAGTGGAATTTACATTGCACTTCGTGGTCAGGTACGGCTGCATTGTCATGGCGTGTTTGACCATCAGCTGTGCTTTGATTTTGGTGAACAGGTAGAGAGTGGTGATGCACGCCACCAGACGATCAGAGTTCACGCCTTTTTCTTCACAGTCTGAAAAAAAAAAAACAGCAAACAGGTGACAGTGTAGCCACGCAGATGTTTGTCAGTAGAGATGTAGAAGATCGCACTGCACGGGCGTCGTTACCTGCTATGGACTCTTCATATTTCAGTATGTGCTCCACCAGGTTGTCCACCAGCTGAATGCAGGCCTTTTTAGCAGGTTTGTAGGAGGCGTTCTCCTCCGACTTCAACAGCTACAACACAGTCAACACACACAGAGGTCAGAAAACACACGTGTGAAAATGAACACTGCTGCCATTTGTCATTCATCAATATACTCACATTTTGAAGAAGCTGCTCGAACCAGTCGTAGCCTGAATCTCTGCACGCTGACACCTGGGGGGTGGGGGGACACATCACAGAACACGTTAACCTAAGTCAGACTTTCCTCATATCAGATTCGGCTGCAGTTTTCATGAGCTGCACAAAAACGCACCACGTCTGTGATGTTCAGAATCTTTCTGGTCATAGCGTCTTTGTCGTGGCCGGGTGTCGGCGTAAACCACAGTTTCTGAAATGTCTCATTCACCAGTTTCTGTGCGAAAACAGACAAATCAAGTCTTGTTAATGTGTGTGAAAAAACAAAAACAAAGAGGGACATTAGGCAACAACGAATGAACACACACCTTTATCCCCTCCTCGTCGTTGACCCTTCGGATCATCTTGACACACATCTCTGTGATTTTGTGGAAGTCCGGCTGCTCCAGGCAGATATCTCTCAGGATCTTGATGACCCGTTTCCTCACACTGATGCCTGTGTCCTGTGTGATGAGGAGGACAGAAACAATGCTCAGTGCAACTAATGTGAAGTGTCGTCTTTGGTAAAGATTTACACAATTAGCTGATGGTAACAACCCCCCCACCCCCACCTCCCCTCGCTATTCACACCATGAGTATTTCAGGTGGCCCACATAACGCTCCATTCCACCACCACCTCTCCTCGCTATTCACACCATGAGTAATTCAGGTGGCCCACATAACGCTCCATTCACACCTCAATCCAGGTGAATACAACTTCCTGTCAATGATTCTGGGTGTGAATACCTGCTGTGTTGTACTATAACGACTCTCCAAGTACTCAACAGTACACAGACAGTATCAGGCTGAACTACTTACTATTTCACTGATTTCTAACTATTGGAAAATTATTTAATTTTAATTACTTGGACTGAATATCATAATTAATTTACTACAAATAATGTATTTGTATAGGACAGTGATAGGCAGAATAATTAAATACTCTTCCACTAGATGTCAGCAGATGGCTATTAAAAAACTACAAAAGAAAAAAACGGTTGAAGATGATCTGCCTTTCTTCAATTCCTCGATGCCAAATGATAAATATTCACACTTACTTCTTGTCAAGAATCTTACAGTGTCATCCAGAAAAATCTAAGACTACACATAACCCAAGTAATTTGAAAAAAAAAAACCAAACAATTACCAATATCCTCTCAACGAGCATGTCGTAATACTGCTCTATGAGCTGAGGTCGACTTAGAACAAAACGGCCCAGAAGCTCCACGGCCGCCTCTCGTACGCTGGTAGAATTATCCATTAGACGACAGTGAACTCCTCGCTGCATGTCCAGCTGAAACGCAAAAAGCAGATAAGAACCAGTTTCTCATAACAATGAAGTTTAAAACAAAATGTTTATGTTACGTATGTTAAAAAACCTGCAGCAGTCAGTGCAGCATATCTTACCCGGGCCAGAATACTTGGATCTACAGCCACTACTTCTGACAAACACTTCATAGCTTTGGTCCTAACAGCGATCGCACTCTCACCCAGGACTCTTAGAATCTACGTGAGGTGGAAAAAAGAAAGACGTTAACCCCTGGGTAGCATAATAAATAAATAAAAAAATATTACAAACACAAACACTGATTTAAAAATAAACTCTCTCACCTGTGATAAATAAATATCAAAGCTCTGTGCAAACGGCCTCATGGAGGCCAGATATCTGACAATCAGACAGGAGTCCTCGTAGTCTATTGGGTTTGACCTGAAGGACAGGAAAACATCAACGTACTGGTTGACAACAGAGCAAATTAAACGCAAACTCGCGCAACAACGTTTGGCGTACCTCTGAGAACTGGAATGTGACGATGACGTCCTCATGACCTTGAAAAGGAATTTCTTTCTCGCCTCTGTTCTCTGTACAATCTCATCTGTTGAGTCGGGTTCTTTAGAGTAAAGGTGGCTTTTGAAGTCGTCGCTCTCATTCTGAGACTTCATGGCCTTCTCTGCTTCACTTGTTGCATCTCTGAACCACTGGGCGAGGTAAAACTTCTTTGCAAACTGGGTGAAAAGAGAAACCGAATTATTATTTGATCAATTACTGTATGGTTATAGTAGTTAATATGTAGGTAATCAGGATCAATCATGATTAATCTAGATAAGTCCACATCAATAACAGTTTTATTTTTGACTCATTCAAATAATTGGAATCCGTCACATAATTGCCTGCTGAAAAGTCCAGTCTTCCTCTATGCTGTCACTACTGTATTGCAAAACAGGTAGTGAAGCAAAACAATGTAATCATATTTAAGCTTTGAGAGCTTAAGTTTTCTTAGAAACTATTTATTAACTTACTTGTGGATATTCTCAGTCATCCAGGTCATTATAATAATCTCAAAAGCAAATGCTTTTGAGATTAAAATGTAAAAAAAAAAAAAAACTGGACTCACCTCAAGTAAATTGAATTTACTTGAGGTAAAAACTGCTTTTGAGATTATTAACTATTATAAAAATTGAAAAAAATAAAATAAAACTCACTGCTAGAGATGTGTCTATGTCTTTGTTCTCGTCCAGATAATCGAGCAAACTCTTCTGAAGTTGCTGGATCTCGTCACTCCCTTCGCTCTGAAAAACATGGAGAAACAAATCATTCAAATCAAAAAGTTCACCAACAACGTATCAAAACACATAAAACAACAACCAGTTTTACAGTATATTTATATATATGCTTGTTTACATCTCTCAGGATGTGGTCAATAGCTTTGTGGTCCAGTTTGCTTTCCACTGCATCCTTCCTCAGGCGGGAGGCGACGGTGCCCAGGTAGTCCAGGGATGCCACCCTGAGAGCCATCTCTGTCTGCTTGTTACTGAACTGATGCACCTGGAAGAAGAAAAGGTGAAAGGGAAAAAATAATTATATCAAAAACACAATACAACATGAGCAGCAGCTTTTTTTTTTTTTTACTGAACACGTGTGGATGACAGCACTGACCAACAGACGCCCCAGTAAACTCAGCAGTAGTTCTGCTGCCGGCCACTCGGGCCTGTTGATCGTAGAGAGCAGGTCATGGACAAAGTTCTCAAACAAAGGCCTGTAGTCGTCCTCTCCCTGCTTACTACCGCACCTGTGTAAATGAAACACAATATTAGGGTTAGATCTGGTATAACCTTTTTTTTTTCATTCATTTATTTCTTTATTTAGTTTGAACATGTTAGTATTTTATATATAAGTAATGTATCTTTTAATCTGTATATGTTGTTATTCTTGTGATTGTGAACTGTACATGTATATGGATGTATTTATGTAAAAGTAAATGTGTATATAATTGGATGGATGTGGTTTGTGTGAGAATGTAGGTCTATAATATATACATACATATATAAATAAATATATACATACATTTATACATATATACCCATGTATCTATATAGGTATACATATACAGTATGTACACATATAGACATATATATATACATACATACATACATACATATATGTATGTATACGATCTGGTTTTCCTTGTATATCTTGGTCAAGGCTAGGTGTTGGGGTTGTTTTTCTTTTTTATGGGAGTTACTGTTTTGGGTTTTTCTTTTGTTGTTTTCATTTTTGGACTTACTACCTTTTGTTACTTCAACTGTATAAAGAGATATTGATGTATATTGGAAATTTCAATAAAGACTGTTTAAGAAAAAGAAAAAGATCTGGTAAAAATCCAGGTGAAGCGAAAGAAGCAACACAGACTCACTTTTTGAGGAAAACTGATAAGAAGTTCTGTGCTGTCCTCATGGCTGTTTCATAAGTGTTTGTGATCAGGGCGTCTTTATCCACCTGGGAGCAGCATGTGTGACACAACTTGTTGAATTCTAGATAAAATTTTTTTTATGAAGTTCAGGAAACAACAGTGTCGATCAATCCTCCTTACCTTCTTCTTTGGTTCGTCCTCCTCTTCTCTTCTCTCAGAGGGAAGTTGGACCACACACTGGATGAGCTGAAGGACCAGAGCGGTGACCATCTGGATGTAGACGTGCTCTTCGCCTGAATCGCTGCTGTTCAGTCTAACGAGCAATGAGACAAATGCGTACTTAGCACTCCTGATTAGCACACAGGGGGAGAGGAGCAATTAAAAAGTATTCCCTCCGTATTTGCTTTACCTAAAATTCCTGAGGGTGCGTTTGCTGGTGGGAAGACGAGCGAGTGAGGTGAAAACTTCTTCGAGGATGAGCTGCCGGTGCTTCTCGTAGCGAGAAAAGACCTGAGGAGAGGTGAAACCAGGCAACACAAACATATACGTCAATATCACAGAATTCAATGACAGAGTGAACTGGTGGGACACGCCGGACACACAGGTGAAGCACGCCACGGGCACACTTACCGCAGTCACGAGTGTGATGGCACAGAGCTGCAGCTCACGGACATTTTCCACAAAAAACGGCGTGATGCCCAGCGTGGACACCTAAAAGACAAGGAGGCAGAAACGGCTTGAAGGTTAAATAAAACCGTCACACGCTCAACTTCCAGCTGAGGTGTTGAGCGAGTCTCACCTGGAGGATAGTGGTGTCCGTCATCAGCTGAATCTCCAGCAGCTCCGACATGTTGCTGACGATCTCACACACCTTGTTGTAGAGCGACACCACCACCTTCTGTTTGTGGCCTGAACTCTTGGCTCTCTTGGACTTTGAAGAATGAGCGCCACCTGAGGAGAGTAGGAGAAATAAACACTTAATTATTAGGAATAGGATTGTTTCAATACCATTTTTTTACAGTCTGGTACAAGGGTGAGATGGTCATTGATAGTTCTCTGTGTGGAGGTTCAATTTATATGTAAAGAACTGAAAGACAGTGTTACATCAGTGGCACAGCTTTGTGGGAAACGGCGTGACATGGAGTGTGTATTATGAGTTCAACCTAAAGCACAGTGAAGAAACCAAGCAGGAAGATGTTTACTTTACTTTTCAGTTTTTTTCCCTCTAACAGATTATTCCAATCCAGATGGGAAAATAATGGTTACTAAATCAAACATCTTCAACGATATCAAGAAAACTATGGATACAATTATTATAAAAAAAATAACTTGAGTTTTGAAATGGTAAATGTTTATGCTTATTAGTGAAAATGTGTTTGAGACTTTGAATATTACAAATGGTGGTTGTGTTCAGTAAAGCTGCCACCTACTGGAGAGAAGGGAATTAAACATATCGAGAGTAGGAATCTCACATTAAGATCGAACATCTGTTACAATATGGAGGTTGATATCTGATTATACAGAACTGTATTTATTATTTTTTCCTCTTAACAATTAACCTGCAAATAGCATTGGTTCATTTATGCATTTATTTTTTCTCTAGTGATTCCATATACATATACATCTGTTTCAACTTAACCTGATGTTCAGATGGAACAGCATTGTGTGTTTACTACACTGAATTTCTCTTTAAAATATGGAACTACTGCTTAAAAAATCCAGTATTATTGAATATTTTTAGGGGCAAAAAAAAAAAAAAAAAGAAAGAAAGAACAGATGGTAGGAGAAGATGACAGTCCTTACCTCCATGAGGATCCAGTCTGTAGGCCGGGTCGTACTGAGGGTACAGAGAGTTCAGAAGGTGGAACTTGGTGAACTGCAACACCCTCTCGATCACATCCTCGATGTACACAGCTTTGGGCATGTGTGGAGAGGTCATGATGTTGAGCGCAGTCAGACAGGCGTCAGCCGACTTGGTCACCCGCTCCATGATGAGGTCGCGCCACAACCGCTCCTCGTCCATGGAATTATCCTCCTAAAAAAAAAAAAAATAATTAATTAATAAGAACCTCGTTAAACTTCATTTAAACTGTAAGATAAAAACAGAGGATGTCCATGTTGTGTTCTTACGTGGTTCATCATGGTGGTAAGTTTGACGCTGTCCCGAATGTTCATCTCAAGAATATTGAGAATTTTCACCAGTTTACTAGATGAAAACTGTTGATTTACACAAACACAACAATTTTTAGTGTCACAAAATAACAGCAGTTGAACGTCACAGTGAGTATGAATGGACTTTTTCTACCTTATTGAAGATGCCCATGTCTTTAATCTTCAAAGAGTCGCTGCCGAGTTCACTCAGCTGGTGCTTTCCAAGCAGGAACTCTTGAGGTATCTCATCATCATCATCTGTGTGAGTGAACGTGGTTAATATACTGATGGTCAACGTCACAGACGTGGAAACTGATGGAAGGTGTTTACCTATGGCAGTAGGATCCACGTCCTCGAGGTTTTCTAGAATATGATCCACTCTGGCAGTAAATTTCTTGAATGTTGAGGAGTCCAACATTTCTGTAACATAAAAAACATTCCAAGTTATTGACAAGTGATTTTACTCAGTGTTTGTAAAAGTGCAAATGCTAAAGACTAATAAAAAACATACCTTCAAGTGACATCTTGGCTTCGTATGACTTCCTGATTTTTTGTTTTTCCCTTTTCTTCAATTTTTTGGCCACTGAACACAAAGGCAAACAACAAGATATTAATCAAATATGAAAACAACTTTTATGACCATCTGTCTTTTGTGTATTTTCTCAATGTATTTGCAAAAAAAAAGAAGAAAAAAAGACAAGTCACCATCATTAAGGCTTGGTGGCGGCGAATCTTCCTCGGATTCATCGGAGTTCCAGTCACGTTGGCGGCTACCAGAGCCTCGGCGAACATTCTGAACGACTCGTCCTCGACGTTGCTCTCCTGAACGTTTCTTCTCTTCGTGCTTCCACGTCCTGCCATGGTCTTTCTTGAACCGTTTCTTTGAGGCTGGTCGAGAAAAGGGGAGATAATTAATTCACAAGAACAACGTAGCCAGCCCTTTCACCAACCCATATATAACAGCAGGTGAAAGGTTAACTTTTTTTTTGCATAACTCACATTTATGATCAGAGTCCTCATCATCATCATCATCTTCGTCATCTTCAATAACGTCCTCATCTGAGTCTTCCTCGATGTACTTGGGTTTCTTACTGATCTCACTGTGTCGTCGCTTGTTGGCGTTCTCGTGGTTCGCTGCATCTGTGAAGTAAACAGTATTTGAGAGTCGACCAAATTCAATTACACGAATCAAGTGTTCGGAACAGTAGTCTGTGGCAGAACAAACATTATGTTCAGATAAATATCTTTACATGGTGAACCTTCACGACCTGGTTTTTCTACATTTTGGCTGCTCATATTACAAACACTGGTACTGTTCAGTAAAGCTGCCACCTGCTGGAGACGAGGGAATAAAATATCGAGAGCACTATCGCATTAAGATTGGACATCTGTTACAATATGGACTAAGTTGCTAGGTCCGTATCTGATACTGGGACGTCGCAGAGCGTCAGCTGTATGTTAGTTAGGGGCGAAAGAAAATATCGATAAGCTGAAATATTGTGATACTTGGTTTCACGATACAGTATTGATGTTCTACAGCACTGTATTAACTTTTCAATATTCTGTTCCAATTTTAATAAACAGATGTTAAGATGGAACAACATTGTGTGTTTACTACGCCGACAGTTTTCCTACAACTAAATTCTTTAAAAAGAACTCAATACATGATCGTGTCTACAGTATCACATTGTATCGCAATATACTGTATCGTTGCCCCCTGTATCATGATACGTATTATATCGCATGATTGCACACCCAATACACACCCCTAAAGTTCGTATTTTAACGCAGACTCCTTAAAAAAACGAAACTAAAGGTGACAACACAGTGCTGGAGTCGTCTTTGGCAGAACTACTTCAACGACAGCGTGAGAGCAGCAAAAATGAGAGAGAAGGTTTTGATGCTCAACTCCTTTCAGCAGTTGAGAACAAAGGTTTCCGTTGCCCACTTCAACACCTCGAGTGAAGGTACAGTTTGCCATTGAAAAGATCTTTTTTTCTCAGGAAACTCTGCCTGAACCATGGCAGTAAAATGGCAAACAAATCCCAGTTCTCATATCTGGAACTCAGACATTTAGCCTTTAGCAGAAGTTTACCTCCTGTTTTTTTTAAAATGCAGCTCATCATTAATATTAACAATAAATAACAATTCTGTGAAAGTTCTATCTGCATCTTCATTTGTTACAAGTGCCAAGAACTCAGTTCTGACAGACACTATTTTTCTCCCTAAAGTTTCATTAGGTATTGAAAACACATACAGTTCATCCAGCAGGACAACGTCTTACCTCGACTTGACCAACTGCCAGATTTGGACCTGTGTTGATTCCTGCTCTCCTTGATTATAATCTTGACCTCGTCCACGCTGAGCCGCTTGAGCACGACAACAGGCTGGGCTACTTTACAGATGTTCTTCAACAGAGACACTCGCTCCAGTTTGACACAAGGCTCGACCCACACCTGCGGCACGGGGCCTGGGGGCAACGGGTCCTTGTCCGACCCATCGCGTTTCTTTTTGGGAATCACAAAGTTCTTCAAACTGCTGGTCTTTCCGCCGAACAGGTATGACGGAAACTCGCTGGTTTTCATCTCTGAGGTCTGCTGTTTGTTGCCGGCTTGACAGTGAGCGCCGCCTTCGCTGCCTTTCTTCTGTTTTTTGCTCTGGGGACTCGGGAGGCCGGATTTGTCCGTCTTCTGATTACCATTAAGGTCCGTTCGTCTGGTCTCGTCTGGCTTCCCTCTCGGGCTGTCGGATTTCGTTTGGTGCTCAGGAGAGTTGTTGTGGCAGTTTTTCACCGACGGAGTTTTATGTTTTCGTTCCCTGTCCCTTTCTTTGTCCTTGATTTTATCCCGATCCCTTACTTTATCCTGAAGTTTCTCCATGTCTGTGTCTTTATCTCTGTCTTTGTTTCTGTCTTTGCCTTTTTCCTTTTCCCTGTCTCTTTGTCCCTCTCTGTCTTTAACTCTGTTTTTGTCTCTATCTTTATTTAGATCCTTTTCTGGTTCCCTTTCTCGCTCTTTATCTCTGTTTCTGATTTTTAATTTGTCCTTTTCCTTTTCCCTAACTCGCTCCATACCTCCATCTTTATTTCTATCTTTGTCTCTGACTTTTGACTTTTCCTCTGCTGGGTCTGTGTCTCCATCTTTATTTCTGTCCAGATGTTTTTCTCTAACTTTTAACTTTTCCCTGTCCTGCTCTGTGTCTTCATCCTTGTTTTTATTTCTGTCCTTGTCTCTTACTTTTGTCTTTTCCCTATCTTGGTCCACGTCTCCATCTGCATTTCTGTTTCTCTCTTTGTTTTTTACTTTTGTCTTTTCCCTATTTTGCTCTTTGTCTCCGTCTTTACTTCTATTTTTATCTTTGTCTCTAACTTTTGTCTTTTCTTTGTCTTGGTCCAGGTCTCCGTCTTTATTTTTATTTCTGTCTTTTTCTCTTACTTTTGTCTTTTCTCTGGGTTTGTCATGTTCCTCTCCCTTGTTTCTGTCTCTGTTTTTTTCCTTTTCTCTATCTTGGTCTTTGTCTCTGTTTTTTTCCTTTTCTCTATCTTGGTCTTTGTCTCTTGGTCTTTGTCTCTGTTTTTTCTGTTTTTTTCCTTTTCTCTATCTTGGTCTTTGTCTCTGTTTTTGCCTTTATCTGTGACCGACTCTTTTTTCGTTTCTTCGTCCCTCTCTTTAACCTTTTCAGTATCTCTAATTTTGTCTTTGTCTTTTTGTCTGACGGTTTCCTTGCTCTTCTCTCTTTCCTTGACTTTCTGTTCTACATGTCTGGCGTTTTGCTCCATCCTGTTGGTGGACTTCGGACTCTCAGGATGGCTGACGTGGGCTTTCTGACCATTGAGATTATTTTCTTCCTCGTTGCAAAACTCCGAAGACTGTTCTTTCGGCGGGGCGTCCAGCCGTTTCTCATCAGCCTGTCCATTACTTGTGCCAATTTTTCCGTCGTGTCTGTGTTTGAATTCCCGTTGATTTTCCTGCGTCCGTTTAGGGATTTCCAGCGGCCCGTCCAACCGGGGCTTTCTTGGACTGTCAGCGTGGTGCTTGTTGATGTCAGGTTTGTTGTCACCAACTTTATCTCCTTTGGAATCAGGCTTGGAATTGAAGTGTTGTAAGTTGCCCTCACACAGATTCTGCGCTTCCAGGACGACCAGAGGTTGTCCGATCACTCGTCCAGCTTGTTGGAGGTCAATGCTGACCATCAGGGCAGGTCGACTGTTGCAGTTGCTGGTGGGAGCTTTCTTCTTGGGCGTTGTCTTAGCATCCGTGTTGTTGCCTTGTACAGCATGTCCGTCGCTCGCGTCGACTCCAGGTTCCTGTGGGAATGAATCTTGCTTCCGTTTCTTCAGTGGCTTATCTGCAACAAAGAACACTGAGGTTTAAATATGCTCTAATCCAAAAAAGAAAAAGAAAAAAAAAGAAAAAACAAGAAAAGGAGTCTTGAACATGTGAATTCACCTTTGTCCTGGACATCTTTAGACCATCGTTCTCTATCATTGACTGACTCGCATTCTATCCTCTCAATGTCTGTGTCCATCTGAGCGTCCATCTCAGCGCTATCTTCGTATGTAACGCCACAGGCCGCTTCAGTATCCTTTGTGTTTGTCTGCACGGGAGTCTGTTGACAGTTTACCTGCTCCTCAGCAGTAAACCTGTGTGACAGCTCCTGTCCATCCATTAACACTTGGTTATTGTTGTTATTATTATTCATGGAATCACTGTCATGGTCCACACCCGTATGTGCCACAGGAGAATTATTGTCCAGTGAATCGTTGTCTGAAGCCTTCACTCGAGACAGTTTCAAAGTCAGCCTGGAAGAGTCTTTCGACGGCGAACCAACAATGTCGTACAAAACGTTTTTGTCCGCGTGGTCATTTCCTTCTTTACTTCGGTGTCGCTGCTTCTTTTTGCGGTCGGGTGAGGTGAGCAGCAGGTCTGGAGCTGCACTCGGTGTCTGTCTGATGAGGGAAACCCGTGACCCTGCTGAAACACAAAAACAGAAGAAAAGAAAACTTCAGTCAAGACTTCGGTCCGGTTATGATAATCGAACTCTAGCATTGAAATTAGCTTCCTGTGAAGACAACATACTTCTTCCAGCATCTTCACTCCCAGCAGGTGAACACACAGCATGTGGATGTGATTTAATAGGAAATACAGCAGCCCTCACAGAGGAACCGTTATCCTGCGGGGACACAAGGCATTTATCAATTACCCTCAACTACTGTATCTCCACTTTTTTAAATGAGTTAGTTTTTTTTTTAGTAATTAGTTGTTTTTTTTTACCTCATTCCCCAATCTGTGAGACATGTTCATGTATTCGTCATTTGAGCCTTGTCTTGTTGTGTGATTTGATGAATTTCTTAATAGCTGTCCCGACACTTTGTTTTCATGACTGGTTCTTACAGTGGCGGTAACTAAAACGAGGGAGCACAACGAGGCATTTTTTGATGACGTGTGTGAGGGTCAAAATGACGTGTACGAGTATTCCCAAAAAAAAAAATCTCTTTAAATTTGTCTTTGTACTCACCTTGTGGAGTCTGCTGGAGTTGATTATAACTTGGAGGGTTGTACTGCATGTAGTCTGCAGGACTCTGAGGTGTGTATGGACTAGGAATGGGGCTGTTCTGCTGCGGTGTGAAGCGAGTGGCTGACCCTGGCTGTGGCGATGTAAAACATCTGTAAAAAAAAAAAGACAAAGATAACAGTGGTCAAAGAAGGGCTTCGCAACATTTACTCTTAATTTCTTTCGTATGATGTCACAGCTTACCCAGAGGGGCTTTGAGGGACGGCAGTCGGCTGATAATTTGATGCTGGACTACCATGTATTTGACTCTGGCTTATTTTATACTGTTGTACCATTGGCTGCTGCATTACACCTGAAACATAGGCAGTGAAACATGAAGGCAGAGTCAAAGAAATGAGTCAGTCACAGAGGCAATTTAATTACATGCATCTTGTCCATATATGAAAATATCTACGTATAAAAATACATACGAGGGTGATAGAAAATCCATTTGTCGACGTGTCAACATTAGTGGCACAAGTCAACATCCCTTCGATGGAGTCGAAATCTTGACCTCAGATTGGCTTAACCAACACTCGTAATTACTTTATAAAATGGGTGGTAACGCTACTTTAGCGACTTTAATGTTCAAAGCACTGAGAGGTTGAGAATGAGCACGGATCAAAAAAAATTCACTGAGATTTCAGGAGGATTAAAATATTTATAAACCAAACAACAAAAGGTTAGTCATAGCACAGTGCACTACTAAATCAAACCATTCCCAACGATCGATGAATAACAACTGAAATTAGGGGTCAACAAAAAAAACAAAACAAATGGCAACCCAAGCTCACCCCCTCTCTTCCTCTCTCTCCCAAAGAAAAGAAAGCAACAGGCGAACGCAGGTGCTGGATCCCACCTATAATCACGTGACCTCCTACCAATAACCAATAATAACATAAACTAAATAATTACTCAAAACATGCAACACCAAAACAAACCTTAAACAGAAGAAAATCCCATCCATGGCTCCTATAACTAAACTATAACTTGGAATTCTCCTCTTGACCACCTGCCATGACTGATGTGTAAAAACAAAAAAAAAGGTGTTTCTAATCATTTGTACTTGAAATGACCTTCTGCCTTGATATTTATGATTCATAAAATACAAGGCAACACCGTACAAACTGTTCAGCCCTAACACAATGTCGCACAGACATTTCAAATGTCACAGTTACAGTCCAGAGAGGCTGTATTCCAGCGGGCGGTTTAATACAGCGCTAGACCGACGTTTGTTCTTGATGAAGTCACATATCTGTTCATAATGACATATAAAGTGGAAAAATGATCTGCCAAAAATTAAAACCTATTTAATTATTTGGAGTCCTGTCAAAAAGTAAACAACGGCTCATTGTGGTGCCAACTGCTCTTGTCGGAGTCAATTCTGTTGCCAAAGAAACGCCTCGTCTTGCTATGTGAATAATTAATCACCATATAAACAACTATTTCAACAGCGCAGTTTTAATAACTTCATTAGACGGGCTAGATTTTAAAAGTAGAAAGTTACATTTTAAACATTCTAGATTTTACCAGGTCTCACAGCCTGCGGTGAAACCAGACACACACGGTGCATGTGTTCCAGAAAAAAAACACTGCAATGTGTTAGTAAAAGTGGACATAAGCTTGGACTGGGCTTCAGTGACCTAGCTGCTCCGGCTCCACTTACTTTTGTCCCTGAAGATTTTGGGGTTCCTGGAGAGCAGAGTTTGGAGAAGGATTGGCAGGTCACCCTCGGGCTCATCGTTACCCAGGTTGTCCTTCAGTTCTCTGAAACGACAAAGACCAGACTGTTCAGCCTCCACATTTCAGACGAAATTGCAAAATTTTCTCCATTTCGTCTGCTGTGTTTAAATATGAATGCCCGCTCATGGCCATGGCTTCATTCATGCCACAATTGGGTCAACATCTGTCTGGCAATCCATGCACGTATATTAAATTTTTTATTTCTCTACTAGTGAGACTTCCCTCGGCCCTCGCTTGTTTGTTCCTGTATTTTTTGGGAAAATTGATCGAAAAAAACAAAACAAAAAACAATAATGGCTATTAAATGAGCGTGGACTGGTGATAAGAATGAAAACATGCGGACTAATTGATGAAGACACAGACAGACTGGCTGGATGTGTGATGACATTTAACAGTCGCTGCGACTCTAAAGGGCTCGTCTACTGCTTTTTTTTTTTCCACATTCAAAGCATCAAACAGCTAAGCCTTCACAACAAAAGCATGTGCGCATCACCAACAGGTGACAGTTGAGACAGTTGGTTGGTTGGTTCCATTATTTGAATCATACTTTGCAGTGTAAAAATAGCAGTAACAGTTAGCAGTTCTAAGTAAAAGTAAAACTGAAGCAGGACCTGAGCTGAAACTCCGTCGGTGCTGTAGAAGAAACACTTCTTAATTAAAATTCCCGCTCCGTCATCAGACTAATTTCACTTTTATTTCAATATAATATTGATTATATATACAGTACATTCACCCATTTATTCTATTACAGATATTTTGTACCTGCTCCACATACCATGTAGTATTCAGCATTATGGTTTTGTGTCTTTGTTTTTGTATTTATTTGTATTTATCAACCACACCTTGAAGACCAGACCACAAAGCCTATGTCTTTCATAACACTACATTAAGACTGTGGTAGAAAAAAGGGCTGGGTACTTAGGGAACTAACCTATCAGGAAAAACTAGGACTGCATTGTTGACAAACCACAATTATTTGTGAAGCACGAACTCTTGGTAGGCATCACACACCGGCCAGTAATACTCACATGTTTTCGGTGGAGACCTGGTTAAGGCTGTGTGCCAGCTGAGTCACCAGATTTTCATCCCGGCACACGAGGATGTTGCTGACCTCTTCGGAGATCCTTCCATTGTAGAGCAGACTCTTGGCGGTGGTAGCAGGCAGAGGAGAAGGCAGGGGCAACTGGTTCAACACTGAAAGATGTAAAAATGTAGTTGCATTAGGTGTAAACACTGTTTTAATTGAAAAGCAAAAAAAGTGCAAAAGTGAGAGGCTTTCACTTAAGTATACAAAAAACGAAAAGCAAAAAAAGTGCAAAAGTGTTGTAAGAGGCTTTCACTTAAGTATACAAAAAAAAATATTAATGTTTTAATCACAGTTTATCACAAGACAAAAATGAAATCCTTAACATCCTGAAAACCTTCGCATTCAAGGCTTAGAAAAAAAAAACTGATTTGAAACAATTTATTGCAAATTAAGGTTTCATTTAGAAAATGATGTTCATATTTTTTTTAAATCTTTGGGAACCCTTTGCAATGCAAAAATAAGTTGTCTTTATCATTGGGTGGGGCAATATGTCAATATACTGTGTATATAAAAATATTTTTTCTATAAATACAGTATGTTGATATATATGTAATCTTTCCCTCAAATAATATTTACAAATACCACCAGTTTTCTATTCTCTTTGTCTGTCTGGCTCCTTGGTACCAAAAAAGTCGGTGACCACTGACCTAGGATGCCAGTAACCAGTTCAAATCAAAAGATCAAGCAACTACAGGTCTGTTTTCGCAACAGCCCCAAAAATGATGTAGAGATGTAAGAGTTTGTCAAAGTGGTGCAGCCACCCACGTCCGTTTTAAGTGAAAAAAGGGACAATGTTACAAACAGTGGCACCTCAGCAGGAGCGAGTTCATCAAGTTAACAGAAATTCTTGACCCCGGAAACTATGTCTCTGTCCATGATATTAGGCTGTGTCGTAATTTTGTAACACCCACCACATTATGTTGTGTTTATATTGATGGGTTTTGATCATTTAATTATGAGTGTATGTGTATGTAAATGTGGGTGGGGTGAGGTCGATTCCACGGTGTAGCGGTCAGCACGCCTGCCTTGGAAACAGCAGAGCTGCTGTTAACACAAGGATTTCCCAAATATGGGATCAATAAAGTTCAAATTATTATTATTAATTGTTACGTATTAAATTATTTGCGGCTGAGACAAACAGATCAAACAGACCCAGTGTAACTGGAGTAAAGTCTTCCTTATTACAGTAGGGACATTATTATACGTATTTTGTAGTCGTCCGTTTACACTTACAGTTTTACTGTTATGTATTAAATTATTTGCAGCTGAGACAAACAGATCAAACAGACCCAGTGTAACTGGAGTAAAGTCTTCCTTATTACAGTAGGGACATTATTATACATATTTTGTAGTCGTCCGTTTACACTTACAGTTTTACTGAAGGCATTCATTTTGAAGTGTATTTTCATTACATACATATATATGCCAGTATGGTTTTTAATGTTTTCTTTTGCATTTACATGTGCATTTCTTTGTATAAAGCCCTACACTACTTTGAAAATATAGTCCCTGTGTATTTTGGAAATAAAGTGGTTTTAATATTTATGGTTACTATTTTATACCAGAAAATTAATCAAGATTTTAAAAATATGGCGATATGATTTTTGGACCATCTTGTTGGTAAGGTTGGCCGTGTTAACAGCTTATGTTGTACTTACGGTCTGTCAGGCTAGCAATTCCAGCAAGAGTAGTGATGGGGACATGAGGCATATCACCATTCATGCTGAAGATGAGGTCAAGAAGTCGTGTCGATGCACAGGCTGCTCAGTATCTCCAGTCTCTTCTTATTCCTTACATCTCCAAACTTCTGTGGAGACAGAAACACAGAAACTTCTAAAGCAATTACAGACAGCGCTGCTCCTGTTATCCTGTCATCATTAAGAGTATGGGCGATCTGTGCGTGTACCTACAGCGTGTCTTTTTTTGGGATGAAGAATTGAAATCTGTGTCAGCCCATGAGTGCGCAGTAATATCCTGCCAACAAAACTGCACTCGGATGTAGACGGACTACGGCCTGATAGCAAGCCCGGGCATGTCTTTACTTACAAGCTATTGATCTGGAGCAGCTTCTGGTGCCAAATCTAAAGGTTCTGGTGTCCAAACCATCTTGTTCCTTTGGCATTTCCACTATAAATACACAACTGCACTGGGTACATAACATGTTATTACCTCAGGGGAGGAGGATCTGTTCCTGGGCATGAATGTCTGTGGGCACCAGACTTTAAAAACACAGATTGGATGAGATTTTCTCATGGGTTTTGGAATAAGGAAGGAAGCGTTTGATTCTGTCATGAAATTAAACCAATAACCGCCGTCACGGACGCAAAGCTTCTACGAGTGGAGCAACCAATTGGGACCACTTACTTCATAGGAGAAACAACTATTAAAGTTATAAATCACCATTAAACAATCATTAGCATCCCAGTTGAGACACAGTGTCATTATTCAAACAGACAAAACTGTGTTAAATCATAAACCAAAACAAGCATTTTTTGCCTTTTCGTACGATGCAGTAATGGCTACGAAAGGCTCTGTCCAGTTTTTATACAGAATTTATTATTTATACTACTGAGGAATGAGCAACAATTGGTATTTTCACCAATTTGAATTTTTTTAAACCTGCTTTTTAACAAAGAAACATCAATCTTATGATGTAAACAAACCAAAAACTATATTTTTTTTCACTTGTGTTAAATATATAACTGATGAAGTAATAATTACTTATTTGTTTATTTTCTAAGTATCATTGTTGTAAATGGTACATTTGTATATAATGATTGATATTTTTTGATGTACACTGATCAGGGCTCATATAATCTAATCTGACTGTAAGGATGGAAAAACTACGGAGCCCCAGACCTCTAATCCAAGGTTTTGGATATAATCTGGACTAAACAAGTAATGCTAACTTAAAGTAATTGACAGAATATGAATAAATAAAACAAGCTATACAGGCTTGTTTTCTTCATACAGTATGTAAAACAAGAGACTGGACAAGGCTAACTTTATGTTATGTTGTTTTTAAGCATATTTAAACTCTCTGTTGGTCTTAAAAATTATTTGTCAACAAATATAAGTCAGTTATTATTTAGTAGTAGATGAATTTCTACTCTAACAGTACTACAGTAAAGGTGCCTTTTTTTAAAAGTTAACGTTAACGTTAGCTTGTATGCAGCACCTAGCTTCAGTGTGTACTATTTGTATTAACTTAAGTTTCGTTGGATTGCTTTGACGGACTCGGTGCTATTTCTCTCGTGAAATACTTTAAAATGTAACAAAGCCAGTGGTCGTTGGCTAAATGCTAACACTGCCCGAAGACCTCCCCCCCCCACACACACACACACACTTCAAAAGTGTTGGAGGATACAGAGCACAGAACACAAATAAATAAAGTAATACTAATTGTGTGAAAAAGGTGACCACCCTGTGTACTGAGCCCCGTAGTTTGGATCCAGACCTAACGTTATCTTACCTGGGTGTTTCTCGCGAGCACCGAATACACTTTTAACCCCAAAACAAAAGACGTTATTTATGCAACCGTTGAACTCGTCACATCGTAAAAAAATATATATATATCTTTTGTTACGGTGTCAATTAAGGTCCCCGCAGGCGACCAAAGCACAACAACGTTTGTTCGTTCTCTCACTTGTAATGACTGTATTATTACTCATTGTTAACCTCTACTACAGCGTATTACACATGCCCTGCCGTTGTAACGTACGCTTTGGTGAAAGTGACTGGAATTGAGTGGTTGTTAGCCGGTTAGCAACAACTGCAGACACAGCTAGCCTATGCTAACTGGCTCGGTTATGTCTAAGTTGCCTCAGCTAGCATCACCGGGAGCGCATCAATTTCCCTTTAAACCGCCAGCTGCCGACTATGTCTTTTACGTGTTTTTTTTATTATTATATTCACCTTCCACTCGCTATGGCCTTCGCCGAAACATCTCCGGTTCACAAAGTGGACCTCGGACTTGCCTAAGGAAGCGTAACCCCGACCCGACGCCAGGGAGGCAGCAGGGTACAAAGCAGCAAAGACTCCATCACAAATCAGATTTTACCCCCCTGTCTGTTCCCGGTGACGGTTCCCAGCGGTGGCCTGCTGTGTCCCAGTGAGCGGCGAACGACCGGGAAGGTGAATTAGACTACGCGAGGGCAGGTCGGTAATGTTGAATCTGGCTTATTTACCTTTGGATGTGATGAGAAAGAGAAGTGGTTCTGGTGAAGAAGGAGAAGGAGGAGGAGGAGGTGGAGGAGGGGGAGGAGGAGGGGGAGGAGCAGCAGTCGGATGGCAGCTGGAGCTGGAGCTGGGGCTGGGGAAGAGAAGAGAGGAGCCTCTAGCTCCCTCTCCGTCCTGCTGTTCGAACAGCTCCTCCGAGCACAGCGTTGGAAAAACCCAGGTGTTTGGAAAGAGAAAAAAAAAAGAGTTGGTGGAGTTTACGTCGTTTTGACCTGTTATGTGTACAAAATATCACTATTGATATTTTTAAAATTGGCAATTAGCCAGAAATACTAACTACTACAAATACCAGTTTAATTAAGGTGCTACTCTTTTAAAAAAAAGAAGAAGAAAAAAGGGACCAAGATATTGTAATTAGTTTTTTTTTGTTTGTTTGTTTTGACAAACTAAACTAAGCAATTTAATCGCAAGAAAATAGAATAAGACCCACACGTACTGAAAACGGACTGTTTTTACCTAGAAAACCCGACCAAACAGGATGAATGTACCATAGTGGTGTATCGTCAGATGCACACTCTCTCTACCACACTCACTCTTGCATCCTCACTCTAAATTCAGAGAGATTTTATTTTGAAAAACAGAGCGAAAATTGAAGCAAACAAAACACATTTGTACTAACTTGATTACAACAATTTGTAACAAGAAAACCCAAAATTGTGAACATGGATCGACTTGTGTATATACATACAGTACTGTGATACGTTAGAAAACTGCCTTCCACCTAGATGAAGGTTGAACTTCCGGTCGAACCCTAATTAATGTCTTTGTTATTCAGTGTTTTTATGGTGGTGAATATCCGTGTCCGTGAACAGTATATCTCGTCACCGTTTCTTTATAGACACGTGATCCTCTTTCGGTAGATTCATCTGATCAGGTGTTATTTACTTTGAAAAAGTTCTTGTTGATTTAACAGCACTTCGAACATGTGACACACGGTCAAGTGATCAGCTCTCTGTCCCGGACTAAAACCTGTAAAAGTCGTTCGGTTAAATTTCCGCAGCACAAAATGTGTAGTTTGTTTATATTCGGGTTAAATTTGTTCACATGTAGTTTTAATCTCTTATTCATTACTTTGTTATTTAACTCCTAAATACAACCGGAGACACGTCCGGGGTTGTTCAACTTCACTAACATTGGCATGTCTCCCTCTGGTGGAGAAAAATAAAACATTCTGTCTGGGTCTTTCTCGCCTCTTTTTCTGTTTTATTTCAGTGCCTTCACGTGCGACTCTACTTGTATTGCAGTTAAGCCCAAAAGTAAATCCTAGAAAGATTCCATTCAACAAACAACACTAGAAACCCCAGCTTATAGACGAAAATGTAAGATATAACATAAGAATATATTTATATAGGAATTAGTTACTGTGTGATAGTATATCGCGTCAAGCTATAATTACATGTTTTTAATTATAGCCTTCAGTGCAAAGTAAATCTTGAAAACGTGAGACACATGGAGAAATAAAGTCGTGAACTGTGTGTAAATCTTGTTGAACAAACAAAGAAAAAAATAACATTTTTCCCTGGTAGTTTCCCTCAACATTTAGCTTTACAACCCACGTTCAGGTCACGACTCAGACTAGAAACACTGGCGGATGTACACGCTTTCACAAATGCCATATATGGTAATGTAAAACTATTTTGTCAAGATGGTTAAGGGAGACTGAGAGTTGTCACCTGTATATATTCCACTTAAAAAGCAACAATTGGAAGGAAATTAAAAAAAAAACAATGAATGTGGTTGCACTATTTTCCTAAAAGATACCACCATGTTTCACAATAGGTGTGGAGTTCTTTTAGATTTCGATATATATCGTCAAACATTCCATGGAGGTCATACATTCAACCAAGGATTTATAGGAAATACTTTTTTTCCTGAATAAACGTTTTCTTCAAGAATACATCTTTCATGTGTATTTTGTCTCTGTTTTCCATAGTCATTGATGTATTGTCAACTATTGCAGTGTAAAACATAGTAAATACTTAAAAAAAAGAATAAATTAATTAGTGGTGAAGTTGTAGTGTAAATGACTAATTTATGGCTAAGGTTCTGCCACATCCGGACAAGTTTGGGCCGAAAAACATCGTCCAAAAAAAAAAAAGAAAAAAAGGGTAATGAACCAAAAATCTCACATCACACACACACCGAGTTTATTATGATGATGATCAGCCAACATCTGACGCCTGCGTCCGCGGCAGTTACGTCTCAGGGCCGCGGGGTTTCACGGTAATTACGCCGCTTCAATGGATTTAAACATGAGCCTCTAACCCGTGACAATCATGAGGGTTTTTTCCCTCCTGCAGCACCGAGTCACAGGCAGCGTATTTGAGGAGGAGAGAACCAAATAAGAGCTCGGTGGAGGCAGACTTGTGATTTTTTGAATCATCCCAACCAGAAGAGCTGCGGAAAATCGAATTATCCAATTTGGTAAGATTGTGGTTTCTTCTCTTTCTTTCTTCTTCCAGTGACCGTATTTAGGAATTGAAGATTGAAGTCAATTTTTTTTTTCATTGTGGAATTTGTCCTGTAATAAAATAATATGTTGTTATTGTCTAATCTTATTTTGGTTCCTGTGGAGCAACGAGAAGATGAGTTGATTCTTGACGTGTGCAACAAGTGATGGAAACTGACTTGTATCTTTACATTTTTTATTTGTTTTGAATCAGTATATCTAACTGGTTGTCTTAGATTTGATTTCTTGGATTCTTCAGAGTGCGTGAACACAGCCCTATGAATCAAACTGAAGAAGTCACCGTGTTGTTACATCCCACCTGCCTTTTCTGCTGTGTTTCAGCTTGATGCGCTGTAATCACACTGACAGAATGCCCCGCGGAGACTTCAACATCTATTTTGCCAGCAGCCGAGGAGGATACGTCAGAGCTGAGGAGTAGGTGTCCGTTTGTTTGTTTCCTTCACAGTTATTACTAGAAAAAGTAGCGACATTGGTGAAGGTGTGTAGGCGACCGGTCTATCGTCTGTCCCGTCTCTGTTCCATCCAGGGCTCTGGGCATTGGTCTCCTGGTGGTCATCCTGGCAGCTCTGCTCATCCTGGGCTGCTGGTACTTCAAGAAGAGGAGTGGCTACAAAATTCTCAGGGTTAATACGAATGACTTTTCCTTTTACCGAAATAGTGTTATAGGTTTTTTGTTTGTTTGTTTGTTGTTCCCCACTAACACGTCTTTCTCTTGAACAGAGTCCTGGGTCGAGATCACCGGGTTTCACCGGAGGTCAGTACGCCGAGGCGGGACCTTCAGCGGACAACAAGATGCCTCTCACCGACTTTGGCAGCTTCCGACCTTCGGTAAGATATTTATCAAGCCGGGTGTGAGTAGCCTATATAAAGGTAAAACATTTTAAATTGGTAAATACAGTATATAAATGTTGATTTCAGCAGTGAGTCAGACTGTGTTGGATCTGCTCTGTTGTCTCCCTGACGCTAAATAATGTTTGAAGGATTAAAGTCACCACTTTATAAATATATATAAATACATAAACACGCATATGTACATATATATTTCATATAAGTATATATGTATAAACAGATATACAGTATATAGAGCGAGAAATAGAGAATCCTCATATATAAATAGTAGAAAGAAATAGAGAATCCTCATATATAAATATATATATGTATAGATGTACATATATATTTTATATAAGTATATATGTATAAATATATGTGTACAGTAAATATAATGCATATAGAGCAAGATATAATCATCATTTATAAATATATAAATACATATATGCATATACGTACATATATATTTTTATATATGTACACATGTATATACAGTATATATAGTGTATAGATATAGAGCGAGAGATAGAGAATCCTCATTTCTATCTATCAATCTTCAAACTTGTCCCATAACTTCCTATTATGCAGCCACAACTCACAATAAAACAAAACCCACAGACGACTCACCCAGACTACGATCAGCCGCGTGAAGATTTAAAACAAAATGCAAACCAATATTTGAAACTGAGTCTGGGCTACTGAGGGTTTGTATGCTTAGGAAAACTTGTTCCTCACCCGAGGGGAAGGAATACTGTGAATAGAGTGTAAAATGATGTCAACAGATGCCTGAAGCAGAGATTACTGTGTCACCAGACCTGGGTTTGGTATTTAAAACCTTTTATTCCCAGAGGAGGTATTTGCTGCCGAGCTGAAAAGACGGGGGTTGATTGTTGGGCTTGAGAACACAATTCCTCCTTTTTCTTCTTCTTCTTCTTTGATTTGATACAACTTGATACAATGACCTATTAAAACAATGGACATGCCCCCTTTTCTAGGCCAATAATGAAATAATAATTCAAAAGTTAAGACTGTTTTTTTTTTACTAATAAATCAATTCTGCCTTCTCCAGGTTCCCAACGCTCCCCCAGCCTATGAAAAGATTTCCTCAGGTCCACTTCCTCCTCCCTATTCTCCTTGATGGACCTGTGAAAAAGTCTGAAGAAACAATAACAAGTCAATAAGTCAATAACAAATATTCAAACGTTCATCTGCTGTCTCAGAAAATCATCCGTATAACCTGACGTCACTGTAGCTGCTTCCTATGGCTTTGACGCTAAATATAAATTGATTTAAAATGTCTCGCTGTGTTTATCATTCATACAAACAAACTGTAAATACAATGTATTCATTGATAAAAAAAAATCAAAATCTGTCTGTGTATAATAAATAAGTTCAAAGACCAACTTTGGTTGGACAGTCGCATTGTTTATTTCCATGCAGAAATGTCCAACGTCCACATTTGTTCAAGGAAAGTGTAACTAAGTAAATAGTTTTGAAAAATCTATATGGTAAAAATAAATAACTGAAACTTTAAATGGACACAAACACATAGTACAAATCCTCTATTTATACTTCAAAATGGTAAAACGTAGCTCTCAGTTACACGCTGAAAAAAAATTCTAAGTGCTGAACATTTAAACAAAAGCTTTAGAACAGGTTGAATCTGAATGAACAGTATCCCAGGATTATTACGATATTGAACTGCATTGGAACTTATTACAATTTATTCAATCTCATTTCTCAAACCATTTTCTGTATTTGAGGTTTTTTATTTCAATACTGGCCATGAAATCAGAAATAGTCGACACATTTATTTGAAGGCAACAAACCATAGACTGATTACCTTATACGTGTGAGTACACAGTTTCTCTATTAGAGGACCAACCTAACCAGAGAACAGAACTTACTCCATCCTAAAAGTCAGACAAAAAAAAAAAAAAAAATCAACCAACTTTCTGTAAAAACACAAAGAACTCTGACTAATTCCAAGATCAACTACTAGCAACGCATACCACCAGGTTCTACTTTGCCCACGAATGTTGTAGAGAGGAATCGTGGGTGTTCAATGTTCCACTTGAGCTGCTGGAGGAAACCACGAGTACACCCGTAGGTTTGGAACAGGTCGTCACCTCGGCCGGACTGACCTGGCGCTGAGCGGTGCTCAAAACAGCACCATCAGGACTAATCAGTAGCTTGGATGCTACACTGGTTTGAATGCCCGAAGTTGACGTCCGGTCGAAAGTCTGATCGGTCGAAACGACAGCTGGGTGTGTGCTGTTGTTTGATGAGATTGGTTGGGCTGGAGTTCGGACTAAATCGCTGCTAGATGAAGGTGTAGTCCCAACTGGTACCGTTTCAAACGTCCTAGCGGTGGTGCCGATTGGTGGGACCGTTGCCACAGGAAGAGTCTGAATCCTTGATACCAGATTTACAATTGGAGGAGCAGCCACTGTCGGAGGAGTGCCTGAAAGCAGCATCTGCATGACGACAGGAGCGTGTTTTCTGACCCTGTGACCTTGTCCTGCCTGAAGTACGGTCTGTGACGGTGCTGCGGAGGGAGCAGCCATTCTAACTCCTGACTGCGGAGGTTTTAATCCTTGGTCTGGGGCTGTCACGGAAACCGTATGCTGAGTAACAGAAGAATGCAGAGGTGTGCCTGCTGCCAGGGGAGCGGCAGCCGAGGCTATCAGTGCAGGAACTGGCTTGACGGGACTGGACAAGGGAACGGTTGCAGATAACGGAGGTGTCGATAAGAGGTGGGTGCCGGCGGGCAAAATGGCGGATGGGGCGTCGGCCTGCATGGCTGAGCCTGCAGCTAGCCGAATTGGAGACTGCGAATTGCAGGAAGCAGGAGCACTGGTTACCATAGGTGAAAAAAGGGCCGGTACGGTACTTAAACCTGATGTACCAACAACAGTTGATGCTAGATCACCGGCCCGTGCAGTGGAAATGTTTGGTAGTGCAGACACAATGGTTTTACTGGACACCGAGGTGGAGCTTTGAC
>NC_024320.1:22559452-22605209 GCF_000523025.1 Cynoglossus semilaevis | reverse complement strand
GCAACGGCGGCCTAACAGCAGGTGTACATGCAACGAAAGGTGAAGTTGCAGCTGGTACACCCGATGGTCTGAGCGGAGGCTGGGATAAAACTTGCGGGGCTACGATGGCATGGTTCGCCACTTGGGGCGGTGCTGATGCACTTGTGCCAGCAGCACTCGCAGGAGGCACTTGTGGTGGTGCAGGACCAGAGATGATAAGAACATGGCTGCCTGGACCTAAACCTTGGGAAGGGACCACAAAGCGTGTGTTGTTCAGAATGATTTGTGTACCAGCAGCAAGCGGTGCGGAGGTGTTGATGACTATTCTCTGCTGGATTGTTCCAGCAGCAGACGTGATGGATGGGGCGCACGTTCCAGAGGAGAGAGACGTATTAGGAGCAAGCGGGTTGGGCAATGAGAACCTGTCCTCAACAACGTCATTTTGGACATTGGACTGCTGGTGGATTAGTGAGGTGGACCTCTGAGCAGGGCTACTCTGTACAGTAATGGGTAACTGAGCAGGGCAGTTGCTAAAGGACTCAACTGGATTCATATCTGAGGGACTTTTTTTGGTTCCCGTCGACAAAGTGGTAGCGACAGATGTTGACGTGTTTGAGGCCATTTGGGAAACCACAGCGAAGGAAGGGGTACACAGGGAAGACGCCAGTGGGGTTGACCACGTGGTGTTGGTTTTTGAATTGGAGACGAGGAGCAGTCCAGGGACAGTAGCTGGTAGACGGCCTGGCTGTGGGACAGACACCGGCGTCCTCTTGGACGGAGAACTTGACAGGGCACCGATGGTCTGGCCAATAGCTGTGGTCTTCCCCGCCAACTGGATTTGAAACCCTTGAAATTGTTTAGAAAAGAAAATGTTAGTAACAAAATCACACGTTTCCCAAGTCAACAAACGTACATGTAACACACCCACCTGAGGGCAGACTGATGTTCTTGACTTTGGTCAATGCCTCTGTGGAGCCACAGCTCATTAGCTGCTCTGGGCTTATTCCCATCTTTACGGTGGGATTTGGGAAGGGAGTGGTTAGCAGTTGCTCACTTGCCCCCGTTCCCAGTGTTTGCGTTGGAATGCTTCCGATGGAGGTGATTGAAGATGTGACAGTAGGTTGGCCAATGAGCATGACTTTTGAATTGGATAGCGTCTTTTTGGAGGGAGATGTTATCTTCGAGACGGCCTCACTTGATGTGGGAGATGACGACGGGGTAAGAAGGATGAATTTTGTAACTTGAGCTCTTTCATCCGTGCCAACCCGTTTCAGTCCAGTCTTGGTGACTTCTAACTGCGTTAGAAGTTGGGGAACTGCAGTACTGCTCTGCGACGGGACAGCAACTGCACTTTTCACTAGTGACGCAGCAGTGACCGGTGCTAAATGGCCACTCATCTTGGGAACCGTAGAGCAGGCTGAAATGTTTGAGGCTTGATTTAAAGCCACAAAAGAACCTTTAGTCTGGCTTTCTGCACCTGTAATGGGAATGCTACCTGTGGTTGTACTGTGAAAGGGGGACTGTAGAGGGGATGTGGAAAGAGGAACTGACTTTAACACCGGAGGGACCGGTCTCTGAGGTTGGGCCGCTGAAACACTTGTGTTTACTGCTGGAATGGTGCAAGAGGATGTAAAAGAGGATGTTTTTGACACAAGAAAGGCTTTAAACTGTGGTGAAATGGTGATGACTGGGCTGGTGGACATGGAACCAATGGCCCCGTCTGAGGAGGTCTGAACTTTGACGATGCCTGTGTTGCCTCCTCTGGTTGTGACCAGGATGGACTGTGAATCACGGATGCACACAGTCTTTAACTCCTGCTTAGGGTCTGTATTTTTTATGGGTTGGGGAGGAGCTGCACTTGAAGGAGACCCGAGGTTCGGCATGACACCCGGTGGCGTGCTGGTTTGGGGACTGCAGATTGGGATCGTTTTGAATCCAGATGTTTTTAGGCTTCCCTGTTGCTGACAAGGGGAAACAGAAGGAGAGTGGTTGCTGACTGTCATGTTGTTTTTTAATGGAGCCACCGGCTGGACAGGGATTCTGTTTTCAGGAATGGTGAACCCAGGCACATCGGTGGACATACATACAGGGCTGACTACTTGAGACACTGGGACCTGGATGTCTTTTGACTGTTGCTGATGTAAAGACGTCAGAATAACCACTTGTCGCATGACTGTCTGTCCAGGGTTAACAGATGGACCAACGGTGCTGCTGCTGTTGCCGTCCTTTCCTTCCTGATGACCAGGAACCTGAGGAGACCTGCGTACCACTTGAACCGGACTTTTTGGTACAGCTTGGTTTGGTTTTGTCTGCTGTTCTGTACCAAGAGCTTTCGTGACTGGAGCCACCTCCAACTGTAAATGTGCTTGTTGTTGTCTTTGAGCCTTTATTTGTTCCAAGTCCTTCTGTGAACTGGAAGGCCAAAGTTGTGTTTTTGAAATCTTTGCCTTATCCATTACAGAGGTAGGTGGGGAGACCAAAGTCCCTCTGCCCTGTGCATCAACACTGTTAAATCCTGCACAATCAGCAGGTCGTTTCATTAAGGTCACTTTGTTTCCCACACTTTTAGCCAGTAAGACTGGGATCGGTGTGTAACCTTTAGGTAGTCCAGTCGTGGGGTGAAGGATCGTTGATATGGATGACAAAGGACTTTGGAGCGGCATCGCTGCTGCCCACGATGAACTTGAATCTGTGGACTGATTTGATGAGATCCCTTCAGTTCTAGCTTGTGGACCAGAGTTCGCAACAAAAGCAGTGCCTCTGCTCACAGCCTGAGGTCTCGAGAGTGGATCAATGCCGTTCTCTACGTTGACCTGGAGTTTTCTCAAGTGTGTAGGAGACAAGTAGGTTGACGCTGTTTCGTCTGCAGCTTCAGCCCCAATCTCCCTGGTTTTAGCTGAGAAAATAGATAGAATAGCAACTATCACTTGATTTGAAAAAAAAAAAAAAGAAAAGAAAATTCAACCAATCTTAAGTAACAGGAACAAAATCAAAGAGTGGAAACATAACAACTTCACCTCCACTCCAAAGTCCTCTGGGAACCAAATGTTCCAGGTCTTCCTCTTCTGATTTTCTATAATGATCCACAACAGAGAGCAGGTTCCTCCCTAGGCCCTTCTCTTCATCTTCATCCGAAGATGATGATGATGATGATGATGTGAAACGCTCTTCACGCACAAAGTTGTTGTACTCCGGGTGCTTTTTAAAATCATCAAATTCCTTCTTCAAACGGAGCCTAATTGCAAGACAATAGGTATAAAACAAAAGTGGGATTAATTTGAAGTAGTTAAAATGTTGGATTAATGAGGGATTAATGCAAAGTTATTCAGAAATTGCTTGAACCTGTTCCTTTGATGGGCCTTAACAAGTCTGGGTTCCCATGGTAACAGCTCATTCAGTAGTCTGATAAGAGTGCTGTGGAGTTCTTTTACTGCTTCTTTCCTGTAATACCACCGACCCTGTGTAGCCATAGACACAATAAGGCTCAGTTCCATTCAGTGGGACAAACCCAAAGGTACATGAGTGAAAGGTCTGGACAGAACAATGGTCTTCACCAGTCTCTTTTTGGTGCTTTCCAAATCATCGAGCTCGTCTTCTGTCTTGCTGATGAGGTCCCTTAACTCGTCCAGATTGCTGCACACCAACTACAGAGGATAAACAACGTTAATAAATTATACTGGGATTGAATCTGGATCATTTTCACAGAACACTTTTGTGAAACATCTCTTAGCAAATGGCGACTGTACTTTGAAGGATGGTTCAACTGGAGATTCATCTGATATTTTCTTTGTAGCGTCGAGTTTCTTTCCTGTAACAAGAGTCATTAAACAACAGATATTGGTATTAATTTAAAAGCAAAGAAATAAACAGGATAAATTAAAGTACATTTTGCCAATCTCACTAAATTGCCATGTGCATGTGTAACGGTTTTCCTTGTCTAGGCCAAGGAACACAATGTATTTCTACCTCAAAACAAAGCATTGTATAAAATGTGAATTTTGACCTGTTCTATGTCTTTTCTTCTTGTCTTTTCTGCTGACCGTTGGTGAAACTCTTCTGGGTGCAGACTGGGCAGCATCAGCCGAGGACAGACCGGTCTGGTCCGTGTGCTGCAGCCGCTTGTGCTTTCCTCTTATCTTTGACAGCTGTTCGTGTTCCCGTTTTTTCTTCCTCTTTTTCTTTTTAGTCCAAATTATGTCACCGGTGCTCTTTTCACCTAATTTATGAGTTCTCTCGTAGAACAACTGTGTTGTGTGTCGTGATGTGTCACAGGAGCAGTTGGATACCTGGTTTATTTTGTTTTTGAAACATTCCACACAGGAATCTTTTCGTCGTCCCAGACTGGGGCTTTCTTCCTTTATGTTAAGTTCTACTGCGTCAGTTGAGGCGGTTGGATTCACCGACCGGGCTGGTGACCTTCCTGTGTAACTGTGTTCCCCAACACTCAGACAGGGCTCACGTGTCTCTCCTTTACTGTTGCCAATGACTGACAGTGAACACTTCCGCTCCTTTTTCACTGTGACAGGCTGAAGCTGTAGCTTTACTTCCTCTTCCTTAGTCATTGTTTTTGTGCCACATCTTTCCGTGTGATTAGTGTTAAAAGGGGTTGAGATGTTAGAGTTCTTATTATGGTCCATTTTAGAGTCTTCAAGCGATTCACCTTCAGAAGATCCAGATCCAGAGCCTTCCTCCTTTTTTATGGATGACAATTTTAACCTTTTATCTTCGTCATTATTGCTGTTTTCCTTATGGAAGACGCCTAACGTCTCTGATTTACTCCTTCCAAAATCATGAAATTCAAACTCCCTGGTGTTGACGGAGTCTCCATAACACTCTCCATCGCTTTTTTTTCTCTCAGCCTCATACGTCACACCTTTTGTTCCAGGTTCTATTGCAACCTTTTTCACCAACAATGAAGGGAATGGAAAAGCCGGAGGAGAGCTGGGGCTCTGACGGTATATCCTTAGATCTGCCCCACAAAAGTGTGGGAAATGTATGTAGGCATTCTCCTTGCTGTCATAACCCAATATTGACTCCCTACACTCGTGGATGGGCTGGGCCAGGACGGCATCTTGCACACTCTTTTGCGTCTCATACACGTGATCACACAGGCCTTTCAGAAGCCACACTCGCTGGTAAAAGGGTAACAAGTGAAAAGGTTTCTCCTCCAAAGGACTCACTTCACCAAGGGTGCTGAAAAACTGCTGACAGAGTCCCAGCTGCTCAGCACGCCCAGGCTGGTCATGGGAGGCTCCAACACATCGATACCAGCCCATGACCCGCTGTCTGAGCTCCGATTCCCAGTGGCGATAAGGCAGTGGAGGCCGACGGTTCACGCTGGCCCTCCGCTGGGATGTGGACAGTAGGGAAGACATGATTTTGGAGAGGAGCAAGCTGCAGCGAGGCATCAGCAAACAACGCTCCAGCTCAAAAAATACAATCTCCGGCAGGTTAAGGGCGGTCTGAGCCAGGCAGAGGAAATGACCTATAGCTGGGATTTCCCAAAGTGCATCCACTGTGTGGGGTGAGGCCTGTGACAGCAGAGTATGCTCCCACTTGTCCACCTCCTTGGCAGACGTTTCCACTGCTTCCTTCTTTTCAAGCTCACGTTGCCTAAAAGCCCAAAAGAACTGTTTATTTCTGCAGAAATTTAAACAAATGTAAAGAAAGATTTTATAATATTATGCACTCATTACAGATTCACTCACCTCTTCTCCTCTTTGGCCCTCTGTTGCTCTTCTAGCCGTAAGGTATGAACCATTATAGATTCATGACCCCCCACAGTAATAGTAGCCAGGCTTCGAGGGGCCAGCCTTCTTCTGGTGGAGGTGCCTCCTTGGCCCCGTTCCTCTTCTGCACAGAAACGCCCTCTAGATGTCACGGCCAGAGTTGTTTTCTCTCTGAGTGTCCTTGGAAAGACAGTTGAGAAGGTGTTGTTAAAGGTATAGTTTTGTAATTAATGGTTATTGGCTTGTAATGTGTGTTACTGTACACAATTCACTCGTGAATGTGTTGTGTCTTTTTGACAACACACTTTAAAATCACATTACAGTATTTATTGTTCTTATTATAAGCATAAAGGCCGAAAAACACTGGAGACAATCAATAACAAAAAACAACAAAAAAAACAAAAAATAAAACAAACCACAGACTATAACAAACCTAACAGAACTCATCAAATAAGTTTTACGTAACTTCTCTTGAGACAACATTTTAGAACAATAGAATTACGGACAAGAAGTTAAATTTAAAGAGAAAAAGGGAAACATTTCCTTAGGTTGCGAAACACCGTTTGAGTCTGTTTTTATTTTCAGAAGCCACAACATTGGTCTTGGAAAAAGGTTTGTCATTAGCATTACAATTAGCATTTATATAATTAACAAACTAGGGCCGGGGGCCAGATGTGGCCCGTTCAGTTTTTTAATCCGGCCCGCCAAACTTGTCCAAACTATATAACTGATTTATATTATCTTACACTTGACTTTCCCTGCAATGCCAACACGTTTCCCCAATAGATGGCGTAGAAAAGGCTAAAAGCATAGTAGCATTTTAACCCTTATGCACGATTTTTCCATGTCATTTATCTTAATTCACACGGATGCTACATCTATCTGCTCCAGACCCCGCCCTCCTGTCCAATTGTAGGACCCAAGTCAATAAATGCCTGATCTATATTTACTGCTGATTTATACATACAGTTGTTAAAGTATAGTTAAACTATTTAAATAACATCGTAGTTTACCTAGACAGCAATGTAAGCTTTTGCTCAAGCATGATTTCCAGCTTCTGGGCCTGTTTGGAGATCCAGTGGTCCACCCCATGGTAGCGATAACAGTTCTCCAACATCAGACGAAAGTCTGCCACAAACTCTGTTATTGTCTCATACTCTTGGCTAACGAACTTCTCTTCCATTCGTTGCAAACACATTGACTGCTTCAGCTGTGCCGGACCCCGGTCCTGGACCGCTTCGATACAACGCTGGGCTTCCTGGTGGCCAATGGGATGAAGGAATGGCCTCGTGATCCCTTTGTGCTTATCCAACAGAAACCCAGTGAATATCTTGTAAGCTTGTTGCACCTCGTGGTTCATTTCGTCCTCCTCACAGCTGTTGCTGTTGGTGGAAACGCAGACCTCGGGCAGAGAGAGGTCACTGTTAGAAAACTCTGAAAGGTCCTCATTTTTAACCGTCAGGTGATTATTCCCAGCAAAGACGTCTCCAGTGTCAAAGGGACACAAAGCCGACTCCTCTTCACAGGTCCCATTAGTGACCCCATCCTCAGCAGTCACAGGGTCAGAGATGAGCTGTTGTGACGGTTGCTTTTGGTAAGTCACTGTCATGGCTTGGTTGAGGAACAGTGGTTGCCAACAAGCTGCTGGGATTTGCTCTGACTGATCCATGATGGAGAAACCTGAAACAAACAGGATCGATGTAGATGGTTAAATAAATACATTCTAATTGGGCTGAAGATTATAAAGAAAATCTGTATGTTTTTAATTGTTGATGTTTCTGATCATCATTTATGATTTTAATGGGTTAATGGAACAGTAAATTAATAACACATTAATAATACACAAAACACATTTTACACTATAATTTACATGAAAATACATACCAGGCAATTGATTAATGAAAATTAAATGAAAAGCGTTAGACGAAAATTAAAAAAAAAAAAATTCTTGCTCTGTCATCTGTATATGTTAATTTAATTAAACGACAAAATCAGCGCATATTCGTGGAAATATTAAGTACATTAATCTGCCAGATTATATTGGCTAATGTTTCTCCATGAGACCAAATCTGGTATTATTATTTATAATGGGTTATTAATACATCAGTGAAGATGCACGGGTAACAGGTGTCACCTTCATGGAGATCAGAATAGATTTTTGCGATCAATATAAAAAGAAAACAATATTAATAACAAATAGAAGATGCGTCGTTCAAGGCAATAAAATAAAAAGTAAAGAAAACTTCGTTTACACACACACACACACACAATACCAGTGAGTTGATGATTACAGTTAGTGACAGTTACTACCGTTAGGACAGATACCTTTAAAGGACGTGTAGTATTGCATAAACAAAATATTATCAGTTAAAGCTTTTGTATCCAAAACACTGATTATTACACATTTCTGATTGAACCACATCAATAACGGACTAGCATTAAGTTTAGAAACAGCTCACAAAACGCTAGCAACTAGCGGTAGTTTAAATTTACAATTTCAGTAAAAACAAAGTTTTTTTTTCTTTCTGGACTTTAACGAAAGTCAGCGAGGCGCATCTTTATCACGTCTCTCTCCAGGTCACGTGAATTTAACCAAAACACACTGACAAGAGGCAGAGCCTGCTCGGCTAAACAACAAACCTCGGCGGGGGTTTATTCTCCTCTCAGTGCAGCTTCAAACACGGCTCCAGACCCAACAGCTTCGCTTCTTAGCAGGCTAACGGCGTTAGCTCGCCATTGTCTGCAAACTGCGGCCTGCAGTTACTGCGTTCGCTGTTCATTGTCGGGCAAAATGTAGGCAGCGACGGTGTTGATGATAAAAAGTTGTGCGTACATCTCATGTCGTCAGCGCCAGGCGTGATGTCAGAGACAGCGGGAGAGCTAAAGCAGCGTCGGCCTGAGTCGGAGCTGAACGTCCGACAATGCCCAGCACTTCATTATGACTAGCCATCCAGCTAACCGGTTAGCTTTCAGCAAGTTGACAGCGACTTTCTGACACTTAACATTCTCCAAGTTCACAATAAAAAGCCAACGAGCGCTACGTGTAACACATCTCCCACAGTGTGCTGGGTTTATAATAACCTGGTATCCGATAAATCTGTCTCGTCCTAACACTGGACCCCCTTCCCCTCCCCCGGTGCGTGCCCCTAATGCAAATGGGCGCCGCCTGACGTAGCCAGTGATTAGCGAGTCGCACACACTAGGATTGTTTTGATTTTGGTGGACGGTCCTGACACACACACACACACACACACACACACTCTTGATTTTATTACAATAACCTTGTATGAATGGTACGTTTAGCCATTGACACTGATAGATAATATTGTATTATTAATGAGTGTAAAATAAATGCAGTCGATAGGAAAAAATGCCTTTACGCCTATACGAATAAACGTCAGTCTTTTAATTTAAACCCGTTGCCCTGTTTCTTTTAGGCTAATAAACAATAACAGTGCTTTTTACATACTGTACATGCAGTACGGCGTTTGCTTGAGCTGAACACGACTGACTTTTGGTCACTAGATGTCAGTATTTACCAATAAACAACAAAAGAATATGTACGGCGGTAATGTTGAGAAAATTGTTGTGGATTCCTCTTGTTATTTATTCGGGATCTGACCCAGTTAAGGAAAAATGTTTATCGACCACGAGATAACAGTTTTGCACAAATTATAATCTTGTGAAAATCTGTAGTAGCATGTCCGGTGATTCGGTTCCTTTACAAACGACCTTGCCCTGACTATATAAAAACGAATACATTCTAACCAGGCCTTCAGAGATTGTAGAGTTTATTAGTGGTGATGTCAATGTCAGTTCTGGGATAAACGATCGTCTACCTTATGCAGAAACAAACAACTATGCTAGTAAAACTCTACCATACATCTTTTCTAACTTTATCAAAAACTAAATGTTGCACAAAGACAAAATATCCTTGAAATTGTCTCCACCACAACTGAAACAACTCCTGCTTTATTATCAATTATATTAAACTGAGGTGGTACTAGTCTGTGTACAAATATATCACAAATATGTAATAAATAATAATTTAACTTCACTCACCATAGCTGTTGACATAGCGGCCTAATCCAGTTTACAAATGTGCAAATAACTGCCCAAATTCTGCCCATTTGAAAAGCTGCAAGGATCACAACATCACTCTGAAGTAACGAAAGCAACTATTTATCATTTGAAATAGGAAACAAATTTGAATTTATAAAACACACTTTTATATTTTGCTTTTTGCCATTTTGATAATCTATTTAAATCTTACACTGTTGTCTGTGAAAAGTAAATAAACCCACTAGCTATAAACCTCAGTCCACCGTAATAAAGTCCGTAATACACCTGTAGTTCAGCAAGAACTTTGAATAATATTTTTTAAAAAAGATCGAACTACACCTTTAGTAGCGAGACGTTCTCGCCCCCCCAAACGTAAATGTCGCGAGATTTACTTGGCGCCGCGACCTCATGTGAGACACCTCCTGCGCGAGCCACTCCGACGTTACCTCTGCAGAGGCAAACGCAATGGAGCCCTAAACATTGTCAATTTTTAAAGAACGTTCAGCCTTGGGAACAAGCCGTATCCGCGGCCAAAACCGCTCTATTTGACATAAATTCGAGGCTCAGCGGGGAGGTGCAGCGATGTGGATCCAGGTTCGTACTATAGACGGGAAGGTGACGCGAACCGTGGAGGATCTTTCTAGACTGACCAAAATTGAGTCTTTGCGGTTGAAAATACAGGACATCTTCAACGTGAGCCCCCAGCAGCAGCGTCTCTTCTACAGAGGGAAGCAGGTAAATAACGTTCGTTATGTGGCACCGGGACGCGGCGGTTGTTTCGCGCTGTTTGGACATGTTTTGCCCCATGGTGGAGACTCGAGTGGTCCTGGTCGTTTCGGACCCGTGTGAGCTTCCTGTTTTGATAGGAATTCGCCAATAGTTGTTACGCAATAATAACTGGTTTGCCGTTTGTAAGCCCCTCTGATATATATTTAAAAAAAAAACTGTGACCGGACATGGGTGCAAACTGGTCACGTCGTGGAGTTTAACATGTGCACATGCATGCAACAAATGCCCCGTAACGGTCTCAGACAGACATGTTTGTTTACTTTGGCACAACAGGGAAGGGAGACAACACAGACCCCTCTGTCTCCACATGTGCAGCAAAAGTAGTGCGGTGGGAACCCTGAAGGAGCCGACACCACTCACGGACGTGAGGCTTTTGCTGCAGCACACCAGCGTCCTTGACATTTTAATTGTGCATCTGGTCTTGTGTTTACTTATCAGTTTTGTAAAAAAGAAAAAAAAAAAGGGGGGGGGGGGGGCAGTGAACGCATCCAGGCTCGTGCATGTGCAGTGTTATGATGATGATGTAAATGATAATTTAGAGGAGGAGGAGGAGGAGACTGCTGGCTCCACGTGCTCTCACATCTTAAGGGCAAGTGAAGTAGTTCACACTCTTGTATGTGGGATACAGTAGCATACAGTACTGTAGTATACAGTACTGTAGTATACAGTACTGTAGTATACAGTACACTGTGGAGAAACCATGTAGTAACCACGTTATTACATTTTAAGCAAGGGAAGGATTGTACCTTATTTTTAAGGATCTCAATTTTGACTTTTAAACTAACCAATGGTCATCAAGGGCCCCCTTTTGACACTTTAATTACCATGTAAAAATAAATCATTCCTAATGGTAAAAGGTAACAACATAAGGTCAGATTTACTATAGTTATAAGTTAGATAGACGTATGTCACGTAGTCACATCCAAAACATGAAAAAAGAAATAAAAAACAGTACCAAATATTACACAAGCTGTGTGTAATAAATCAGTATCTACAGCTGAAGGCCCAGGACAAGAACACTAGTGCTTATTACAGTGGTTTAATTAATACATTTATGTTTCCATTAAGACGTGGTACTTGTCAATCACTGAATTACTTTGTGCGTAACATTGATTTACTAAGCATTTGGTCTAAATTTTGACATCAGGTCTTTCACATTTAAACATGACATAAATTACAGTTTGAATTATTATGTACTGCTGTGATAAATTGACAGAAAATATTATAAAAATTTAAATTAAATTGCATTAAAATGATTCCAAAGTTGCCCCTGGAAAATAGTTCGGGCAAATGTGCGCTTAGTTTTTTTTAAAGAATGTTATGTATGCATATGTTTTGATCACCATGGTCATAATTAGTCAACACTACCTTTACTTTGAAAATATAATATCATTTATAATGTTGCACACAGCAACAATATCTGAGTTTGAATAATTAGTGTTGTGATGTCAACATTTAACCATGTGACTCTAACATTTCTAGTCATGTCTGTATCTAACGATTGATGCTGAGATGTTTACGTTGATTGAGGGAAACTAAATTGATTTTTCAAATTATAATTAACCAAAAAAAAGGTAAACATTTAGTGCTACAATAGTCTACAACTCAGAAACGTTTCAGTTGCACAACTACACATGACAAATGTTATAACACGTTAATATCACATTAGTCAAGATTACAGCTGTTATATGATACACATAAATATATCATTATATTTTTAATTACGGTGATTACGGCACGTAATGGCTTTAGGGTATTGCTTGTCTGCTCGGTTGTGCCACGTGTCCAATGGTGAACATCAATTTGTAATCCTAATGTGATAAACTGCCAGGTATGCACTAGTTAAGAATGTTATGACATGTTATATAGAAACATAAAATAACATGAATATCCAGCTGTAAAATTCAGCCTCATGAGTTCATTGTTTTTGAAAAAAATTTTTTTTTGATGTATTAGAAGAAACGACGAGGAACAAAAAAAAAAACACGGAGCGACTCTTCCATGTTTTTATTCTTTTATTATAGTTACTAATACAGCGGGTACATGGCCGACGGGGCGCTAACTATTTCAGTTACACATTACAAAGCTGATATCACCATGAAATGACTCAGCCAGGAAGTCGGTCTCCAGAGAAGTGAATGGCCTACATGACGCATCGATCTCTCGTTACTTATATTTAGTCACAAATGTATGTGTGTCAGACGGTGTTGACGGCCAAATTGATTCATAATTAGTTTTCTGGCCCCTCTTAATGGTATAACTCACTTCCCCGTGTAATTAAATGATAATTATGTTAAGCAGGAAGATTGTCTTTGAGTCACAGGATTAAGAGTTTTGTTTTTGTTCTTTTTTGTTTTTCGTCCGTTTGTGTTCCGCACGTAAGACACGCACACACTGCTGGGCCCATTTGGAGTGGTGTGTTTTCAGTTAAACCCATGGTTACAAAGTTATTTTTAATGGCTGTGGTGCCTTCAGTGACCTCATCTGTGACGCAACTTTAATAAATAGATACAAAGCTGAAAATCAGACGCATCTACATAAATAAAAAAAAAAGAATCTTGTCAATGGTGGAGAGCACTCAGTGCGTTGAGTTTAAATGTGTTCAAGAAAAGGTTGTTATTGCCTGGTTGGACAGACAGCCAGACATACAGAGATACAGACATACAGACAGACAGACAGACAGACAGACAGACAGACAGACAGACAGACAGACAGACAGACAGACAGACAGACAGACAGACAGACAGACAGACAGACAGACAGACAGACAGACAGACAGACAGACAGACAGACAGACAGACAGACAGACAGACAGATAGACAGACAGACAGACAGACAGATAGACAGACAGACAGACAGACAGATAGACAGACAGACAGACAGACAGATAGACAGACAGACAGACAGACAGATAGATAGACAGACAGACAGACAGACAGAACTTTATTAATCCCTCGGGTAAATTAAGGGACTTGTGAGTTGTGCACTGTAAAGACTAACCTCGGGCATTAAATCCCACGTTTTCTCCCTCTCCACTGGAAAATAAGTGGGAAGGGAGGATGAGGGGATTTCCAAGAGTTAAATAACACGAGGACTGAGGACGGAGCACGCAGACTAGACTGGCTACTTCCCTTACATGCACACAGCCTTGACAGTGCTCTGTTAGGATATGGACTCATGGCGAAATAACTCAGTCTAATTCCTGTTCCAAAATGGCGGCTTGTTTTTCCTCAAGCTCATTGCACACTCCGCACACTCCGCACACTCCGCACACTCCGCACACTCCGCACACTCCGCACACTCCGCACACTCCGCACACTCCGCACACTCCGCACACTCCGCACACTCCGCACACTCCGCACACTCCGCACACTCCGCACACTCCGCACACTCCGCACACTCCGCACACTCCGCACACTCCGCACACTCCGCACACTCCGCACACTCCGCACACTCCGCACACTCCGCACACTCCGCACACTCCGCACACTCCGCACACTCCGCACACTCCGCACACTCCGCACACTCCGCACACTCCGCACACTCCGCACACTCCGCATGCATGCTGCTGCCTCACCCGTGTAAAGTCAGGCCTGCCCTTGAGTCTGGAGACTCTCGGAGCCTGCAGCCACACAACTTGGTCTTGGTGGGTGTTATTTTTATTAGAGGGGTTTTTCAGTTTGCCTGTGCACTCCTCATTGTGCCTCGCTTTCATTTGCAACAAGGTCTCATATCACACGCATTCACAAACAGCCTCTCACAAACCTTCCACCGTCCGCGAGCCCGTAATTTTCATCGCCCAAACCTGTATTGCGGAGTACTTATTTACCAAATTAAAAAAAAAAAAAAGGGGGAGCGGGGGGTTGACATGTGGACGTGACCTAAAGCTCAGCTAATCACGCAGCAGTGTGTTGCTCATAAAAAGGCAGCAGTTCATGTTCCTACAGTTGGTCTGTGTCCTACTAGCTGTGAGCTGTTGCCTATTGTTGGGCCGTATGTAGCTTTTCTGGCCTGGCCCCATTTGCATGCACAGTTGCTTTGACCTAGATGTGGGTCCACTTTGATTGTACGGGCATAGATGTTGACGCCGCTTGATTGATAGCTCTTCTTTGTGTATTGCTAAGCTTTAGATTCTCATAACCATTTCCAGAGGAAGCCGATTTGGCTGCAGCCATGCATGTGCGCAGGCGGCACACCCTCTTTTTGTCAGATAGGTTGGACAAAGAGCAAAGACAAAGGCAGGCATTAAACCTGCAACTGCAGGAACTCCCACGTGCTCCTGTAACTCAGCGACTTCTTCTTGCCTTCTTGTGTTTCAGAGGTCGACCGTCCTATCGCTAAGACGCTTCCCTCCACATTCTGTTTATCTAAGCTTAGATAGCTCGCGTTCCGTTTCCCCTCCCGATCCGGATGATCCTTTATTAACACAACCAAATCGTAAGATTAAAAACAACCGAAAGTTGTTTTTTTTTAAATTCTGCACAGAAAAAAAAGTCTCTAAAAGTTTAAAGTAATCTGGTTTTTCTTCTCCCCCACGGTTTGGATTCTTGAACATCTCATAGCTAATGTGGTTTGGTTCTCTATTATTACGGTCATTTTACAAAGAGGTTTCGGTATATTTCGACCTCAGTACATGCCCAGAATATCTCCTCTTTGATTTTGTAGGACCCAACAACTTTACATTAAAAAATCGTCTCAGAACATTGTGATATCTAATGATAATTGTAAATATCAGGTTTCACCTAATTAGAGAACATCTTTGGCTCTTTTCCTCTGGGTCTGTGCTGTGATTTTAAAGCAGCGCTCTGCTCACATAAGCTGCACAAACAAAGCCTAAAAGGCTCTGAAGCTGCTGGTCTGTTGGTCTGATTTTTCTATGGTACTGTTTACATGGCGATGATGCAATCGACTGCGACTACAGTAGCCACGGGTTACGGAGTGTTTACATTAATCCGGCGCAAACAAAAATCTGCGTCCGGTCTCTGTGTTGCACGTGTCGTATCTACAGTATGTCATGTACAGTGTAATGGAGATACTAGCAATGGTTCTGATACAGTTCATATGAGCTAACGTTACCTATATGACATCACATAGATTCTGATTGGATGAAAATGCAGAAGTAGGAATTAATTGATGGAAATGTAGAGGAAATATAGATTAAAAAAAAAACGACAGAAGAGAAAAATAGGAGGTTGAATCACTTAAATGTCCCGTTAGCATTAGCTTCAATTGGGAGTAAAACATCAGTCCTTTTTGTTTGTTGTGATCGCTGTAAGATCTTTTTTTTATATACATATATTTCAGTGCCACTACGGCAATTTCCTGTTGATACTCTTTGTGGGTTTCTGGTTTTGTCACAAAAAATATCACAGGGAGACAGAGAAGATTCTCTCTCAGTGCTGTGGTTGGACCATTTATGCAGACAGAGGGCGAAGACTTAAAATCCTTAAATTGAACAGACAAAAAATGACTTTAAAATGAGAGAAAAGGCAGCGCACACCACTGTTCTTGTACAAACAAATAAAGATCAGGCCATAAAACAACGCTAGCAGAGGAGAAGAAAGCGCAACAACCTTTTAGCTAGCTGTGCTGTCGAGCCATGGAAGTTTTCAAGAAAAGATTGGATTAGTGGACAGAGCGAGGAACGAGAGGCCAAACGCGAGAAGGCGAGGTAATTGGCAGACACGCAGGCACATCCCTCGCCATTGTTTTTGGAAATTTGACCCACTGTGCTCAGCTTTTTGCTAAGAAGGCAACGCCGTGGGCGTGAAGGAACAGGGCGAGGGAGAAATTGTGTAGGAGTTTGAGGTTTTTGGATGACCTTCCCGAGCAGGAAAAAAAATGCTAACATCTGTCTCGCTATGAAGGTTCTTTCCCACTAGCCATGCGGATGCGTCCCATCTTTTAACCTGTATTTAAACAAACAGGATCTGATATTAAACCAGCGTCTTTAAGAAGTCCTGGGTTTATTTTTCTTCTCTGCTTTGCATCCAGCTGCACGGGAAAAGCGCAAGAGTTTCTGTTGTTGCTATGCAGGCAGAGCTGATAAGAAAGTGTTGCTGAGTGACAATTATTTTACAATGAATCCCACACTAAGATCCTTTACAGCTGGTGAGTTAGACACTCGGCGAGGACAAAATAATAAAGCGTCAGTCAAGTATATTTTCATCCCCAGTTTCTGTTTTAGTTGCTATTATTGGCTGTGCTTTCAAACAGCAGAGAAAGATTTGCAGAGACTGATCCTTTCACCAGCAGCTACAGGTTTCGTCTTCACATAATGCCCTTGCTGATTTTTTTTTTTTTTTGTTTCTTCTTCTGTAGCATCTGTAAACACAAGGCATATTGTTCGCAAAAGCGCAAAAGGAAATATTATCCTGGTCAACACCTTAATCTCGTTTCCGTCTTTACAAACATGCAGGGAGTTTTTCTTTTTGTGTGTTGACAGTTTTCATGTTCACATGGTGGAAAGCTTTGTTGTAATCTGCACCGAGGTCTGAAGTCTCGCTCTCAAAACACTGAAGAAGCATTCCTCCACGACACAGAATCAAACAGCTGTAGAAATGTACTCTTACTATCATTACTTAGCATTATTTTAACATGGAAAAACTAATGTAATTTGTCTCACAAATTAGAGACGACCAGATTGATTTAAAAAAAAAACCTGTTTCCCTGAAAGAGCTGAAGTGTTTTACCAACGTGTTCCTGTTTGGACAGTGCCGGTTATCACAGCCGAAACATCTCAAAACCCGAAGTCTGATTGTTGTGATGGTAATGTAATCACTGTGGAGAGCCGAGCTTTCAGCTTAGATAGATTTTATGAGGTTTGGTGCAGTGCAGGAAATTCAGTGTTTTCTGACACTCCAGTCTAACGTCCTCAACGCTGCCGCTGCCTGCGGTTCGTTATGTCGTCTTTCTGCCAAAGACAGATAGACGGTGGAGGGTAGACAATTACCGAGCCCCAAATCGAACGTTGAGCTGAGGCACAAACAAAGAAAAATGAGAGGGAGTAACACGAAAAGACAGACAGACAGACAGACAATCAGACAGACAGTCAGACAGTCAGACAGACAGGTGAGAACAGCACGCCTCCCGTGGTTGAGTTTGCACCACTGCTCCTCTGATCTAAATTTCATGAGACTATTAAAAACAGAAAGGGTCGGGGAGATTGCACTTGGTGCCTCGACTGTGCTCCGCTGCGATGCCTCCAAACTGCCTCCTCGCTAGCGATGAAGAGAACAGGAGCGAGAGCCAGAGCGGCGGCCATGCTTGTCTCTGAAGCACAAAGGGCTTGTGGGTTTGAGGGATGGAAATGAATAGCTCGCGGTGTTCGTAATAACTCGGCGTGTCGGCCATGAGCTCCGTTCTAAATGCAGTTGATGTTTACAGTAGTGTATTGAGGAGCCTTTAGAGCAGGTAGATTTAAGGGGCTCAGATATGATAAATTGTTGGGGGTTTTTTTATTTGTTTTTTTTTTTTAGGTTAAACGCAATTTTTTGAAACTTCTTTCTCAGGAAGCTCGGAATATTAATGTCGCCAACGGTAGTGGATCCGGCGGCGATTGGTTATACATGATTCAGGTTCACGGGTTAGGGAGGTGAGGGAATGCTCTCCTCTGGTTGTCATAGCAACCCAGTCATTCCTGCCAACAGATACTTCGGCAATCACATAAATTCACATATCCATGTAATTCATGATTTATTTCTTGCAGAACCCAGTCTGTAAAGAACACACACACAGAGGGTTTTGACCAGGTGTTTTGCTACATATTTACACAATAGTTCTATATTATTAATGATAGCGTGTGTGAATTTGTTATTTCTTTGTATTAATATTGAATCAGGTCAGTTTGTAAATCTGAAAATGTCTGTTTTCTCAGCTTCAGGAGAGACAGGATGGCAGCGGTTCCCAACCTTCTCTGGCTTCTGACCTCATATTTGACATCACAAATTTTCTGGCGACCCCAGAGACATTTTTGTAGCTGTCGTTTGTTCAGTCACATGATCGCAGACGTCAATCAATCTCCATTCATATTCATAAAAGTAAAATAATGCAGTTGTTTAAGATCGTGTTTTTAATCATCATTTAAAAAAATATTAATTATTCTTATTAGTTTAATTAGTTAGGGGTTTTTTTTGAGTAATTTTTTTTCTGTGGTGTCGCAACCCCCAGGTTGACCAGCAGTGCTGTAGGGAGAGTAGAGAGTGGCGTTCTGAGCCTCTGTTTCTCTGTCTGTTCCTGTTACGGTAAATCTGATCAAATAAAACTGCTCACTCCACATAATGTCTCTTTAATGCATTAGCTGCCATTACTGTTATGAATAACATTTTAATACCATAAAGGTCGATTACTGTTAAATTCTCAAAACTACAGATGAGTGTTTAAAGTAGAATTAGTTTGTTTAAACACAAATTTATTTTATTTAGGTGTATTTTTTTTTACCTAAGATTTTATGCTTTTATTTACACGTGTATTTCTTTCTGTATTTTTTTTTCTGTATAATCTTTTTTATTATAGGAGGTTAGGAATTTTTTGATTTTTTTATAATTCTGATTTTCTTCTTTCAGATGGAAGATGGCCAGACACTGTTTGACTACAACGTGGGTCTCAACGACATCGTCCAGCTGCTGGTCCGCTCTCAGACTGACCCTCCAGACAGCCCGGCCGCCAAGGACCCCTCGGCCGTCGCCTGTAGCTCGACTCCCGCCGACTCCAAGTCTGAAAGCCATAACTCCTCAACTGCCGTCTCCCACGCTGACATGGAAACCAACAATAAAGACAATGACAGCAGCACCAGCACCAGCAGCAGCAGCACCGTTTGTGAAAGCAAGCCAGACACCAGCGCCACAACTAACTCGTCCAGTACCAAAAATGGGTTCAAGTCCTCCAGTCCAGTGTGGGACACCCAGCCGCCTGCACCCAGCAGAAACACACTCGTTGACCCAGGGATCGGCGTGTTTAAGGTGAGGACGAGCTGCGTTACTGACAGGAACTCTGAGAACGGAGGGTTGGGTTTAGACAAGGCTGGGTCAGAAAGTTCTGTGACAGAATAATAAAAAAAATGATGCCTCTACATGTCCTTCATTTAACACTTCTGTTAGAAACGTTTCCATCAGAGGGTGACAACATTCACACCGGTTCACGACCTAAGGTCTTATATCCAGTTCCTCTGTCCATCCATTCATCTGTCCATCCATCCATCCATCCATCCATCCATCAATCCATCATCCATCCATCATCCATCCATTCATCCATCATCCATCCATCAATCATCCTATCCATCTATCCATCCATCCAGCCATCCATCATCCATCCGTTCATCCATCCGTCCATCTGCAAAACCATCAAATGTTTCACCAACTTTATTTCAGTTTGGTCAAATATGTCATGACAGACCTGTAGACAGACGTGTCTTGACAAAATCAGACACTATGAAAATCATTTCATATCAGTATTAAACTAGTGACGGAGGACATCGGATTCTGTCGTATATTCTCTTACATTCATATAATGTAGGAGAAAGAGAGGAAGACCAAAGAGGAGATATATGGATGTAGTGAGGGAGGACATGCAGATAGTTGGAGTCAGAGTAGAAGATACAGAGAACAGGGAGACAACAGACAGGAACTCTGAGAACGGAGGGTTGGGTTTAGACAAGGCTGGGTCAGAAAGTTCTGTGACAAAATAATTAAAAAAAATGATGTCTCTACATGTCCTTCATTTAACACTTCTGTTAGAAACGTTTCCATCAGAGGGTGACAACATTCACACCGGTTCACGACCTAAGGTCTTATATCCAGTTCCTCTGTCCATCCATCCATCCATCCATCCATCCATCCATCCATCCATCCATCCATCATCCATCTATCTATCTGTCCGTCCATAATCATCCATCCATCAATCATCCAACCATCCATCTATCCATCTATCCATCCATCCAGCCATCCATCATCCATCCGTTCATCCATCCGTCCATCTGCAAAACCATCAAATGTTTCACCAACTTTATTTCAGTTTGGTCAAATATGTCATGACAGACCTGTAGACAGACGTGTCTTGACAAAATCAGACACCTTTAAAATAATCATTTCATATCAGTATTAAACTAGTGACGGAGGACATCGGATTCTGTCGTATATTCTCTTATGTTCATATAATGTAGGAGAAAGAGAGGAAGACCAAAGAGGAGATATATGGATGTAGTGAGGGAGGACATGCAGATAGTTGGAGTCAGAGTAGAAGATACAGAGAACAGGGAGAGATGGAAATCAATGATTTGCTGTGGCAACCCCTGAAAAAAAAAAGAGGGACAAAGCCGAAAGAAAAAGAAGATTCTCTTACATTAATGTTGCTCCTCTTTTTTATGGTACACTGTGATTTCCAGTCCCAGTATAGAGGTCATCAATGAAAATAAATCAGTTTTCATACCATCACCATCCGTTCTCTTGTCAAAACAATTGGCTTCATTTATAAAGTAGCACACCACACGTTAATTAAGTAATTAAAAAATTAAAATAAAATATGTTGAGAGTCTGCCCTCATATTTTTCTCCTACTGATCAAGGATTAAAGGATTTAAAGGATGTTGAATTAAAACGCAGCGCTCCAAATTCTGCAGCTTTTCTTCAGTTTTGTTTTTTTATACATTTGGTCCAAATTCTCCATTCCTGCAACATGCCGTGATACATTTGGTCCAAATAATTCTCCATTCCTGCAACATGCCGTGACAGTCGTGTGTGTGTGTGTGTGTGTTTTGCAGTGGAGAAGAGACCAGGTGATATTATTTTTGTCCTTGTGTCTGCTCAGATTAACGAGTTGGTGGACTGCAGAGACGTCAGCATCGGCGCCTGGTTCGAGGCCTGCATTGAAAGAGTGACAAAAGCTCCAAAAGGACAGTTAACACCCACCAAGGGGAAGGTGGGTCGGCCCTCCAAAAGGACTAATGGAAAGCTGGAGGCCGAGCAGGAAGTGGCCCACGGTCAGGGCCAAACCACGGAAAGTAACGGGAATAATGTTGTTTTGAACTTGGACAGTAACGGAGCCTCCACCTCGCAGAAGGACTCCACAGCTGCGACGGAGAGCCAGGAGAGGGAGGATGACGCAATATACCACATTAAATACGAGGAGTAAGTGGCGCTCGCTCACACTCTGCTGCTGCTGCTGAGAGCGAATCGCGATTGGTCACGCCGACGACACGCGCGGCGCGAGGCCGTGGCCTTTGTGTTCGAAAAGATGGAATAAGACGGCAGTTGTTTGAAACCCAGTGTATTCACAGTGTTGAGAGAGAGAGAGAACTGTGATAATAGAGAGAGAGAGAACGCAGTGATAGTTAATGTGGGCTTCAGTCAGTGCGTATGGAGTGAACGATAGCAGAGAAAATAGATCTTTTTTTTTTCAGTTATAGCCTGTGTGGACGATGCTGCATTTTGGCCTTTTTATGCGAAAATGTCCACTTTGTGTGTGTGTGTCGGTGTGTGTGTCGGTGTGTGTGTGAGTGCGAGTGTTTTCGACGCGTTGATTATTGCAGAGTCTGCCTCCTCCTGGCAGCCCGGCGGAGTGTTTGTGTGGTTGATGCTACAATTTGGACTCTATCTCTTTTCCCAGCAAATTCATTCAGAAGCTGACGTTTCCATGGCAACCCACAGGTCCCCAGGAGCATTACTTCTTAGCCTTCCTTCCTCAGCTCGCTCTGTAATTGCGGCGAACATGCCACCAGTGAGACATGCCTTCCTTGCTGCATGTGTCCTTGTGGGGGTGTGGGTGTGTGTGTGTGTGTGTGTATATACAGTGCGTGCTCGTCAACAGAGGTGGAACACAGAATTCTAACAGTGGTACTACATCGCATCTTCAGCTGTGAGGGAGAAACTATTTTAAATAATAAGAAATAAATAATTCATTTTTTTTCTTAATAATTGATGACGGAACATGAATTTGGCCATATATATATATATATATATATATATATGTATATATATATATATATATGTATATATATATATATATATGTATATATATATATATATATGTATATATATATATATATATGTATATGTATATATATATATATATGTATATGTATATATATATATGTATATGTATGTATATATATATATATATGTATATGTATATATATATATATATGTATATGTATATATATATATATATGTATATGTATATATATATATGTATATGTATATATATATATGTATATGTATATATATATATGTATATGTATATATATATATATATATGTATATGTATATATATATATATATGTATATGTATATATATATATGTATATGTATGTATATATATATATATATGTATATGTATATATATATATGTATATGTATGTATATATATATATATATGTATATGTATATATATATATGTATATGTATGTATATATATATATATATGTATATGTATATATATATATGTATATGTATGTATATATATATATGTATATGTATATATATATATATATGTATATGTATATATATATATATATGTATATGTATATATATATATGTATATGTATGTATATATATATATGTATATGTATATATATATATATATATATATATATATACATATATATAATTCTGTCTGTATGTGGGCAGGTTCTGGTCTTGGTCTATGCCTTACGGTTGAACAGATGTTTTGCTCATTTTTTTTCTCTTGGTTTTGCTGAAGTTGATTATCGTCCTCGTCACTCAGATATTAAAATCTGTCTCCTTTTGTCACAAACTAATCTGAACTACAGTGATTTAACAACATCCATAATGAAGCGAGAAATCTCACTTATTTTTATTAAAAAGAATAATTATAATCTTTGAGAAAAAAACCCCATCTCAGACACATGAGCAAAAAAATAATAAATAATCAAACTGTGCTCACAATTACCCACCGGCAAAATCCTAGTAGAAACCCTCTAAAGCAGTGGTTCTCAAACTGTGGTACCCGTACCACCGGTGGTATGCGAGCGCTCTCTAGTGGTACACGGGGATAATTCATATTTTCACATTTACATTTTCAATTGAATAAATCTGAAACATACTGTGCACAATTAATACAACATGTAAACATAAACATCTTATATCTCTTATAAACATCTTATAAACATTTATAAACTAGCTAGCTATAGCTAATAGGGAATGCTGCTATATTCTAATTGGTCTAGTTGGTCGTCATGGAGGTACTCAGAGAGCTCAATGTTCAGTCCTGGACTGAAGGACTTGTTTACCATAGTTAAAACACGATAAATCAAGGTGATAAAAAAAAAGCTTATTCTGAACTCTACAATGTCCAGAGCTCAGACCACAGGTCACCTGCTGTGAGCTCAGCGCCACCTGCAGCACTTTATAACACCAGCAGCACGTCCTCCTCAGTCAGGAGAACGACGCTTCACTCTTAAATAAGTCCAAGATTAAAAAACATAAAATGCTGAAACAAACATCACTGTCTTTTCTAATAAAATCTTTATTGAATCTTGCGGTAAAAGCCGCTCAGTTTGGCTTCAGTAAACAGGTACGACAGACTGCAGGCAGTTTTTCTCCCGAAGTGGGAAACAATTATATACAGACAGCTTGTTTAGTGTCTGAGTATTTTTTATTCAGCTGCTTATCAGTAAATGAAGGATTTTATTTTATTTTTTTCATTTTCTCTGTATCCCGTTCTCCGTCTTGTCAGGGACTTGAGCTCAGAACACAAAGCCCTGACGATAGCTTCATCATCGAGCCGACTCTCGAGAGCTTTTCTGTTCATAAGTCATTTTGCCTCAATTTCCCATGTAATTTTTGAGGGCGTACATTTTATTTTAAATCAAACTTCACATTCGTTACACTGCGGAAGAGTTTTATGTTTTTTGTTTTTTTTATTTACTTCATCCGTCTGACTCTATTCCCTTCTTACTCCCATACCTTCAGGGAAACTTTCATTTCCGCAGGAATATCGGAATTTGTGCTAAGCTTCTTTGTCCAAATGTCAATTCTGTTGCAATGCTAATAAAATTGTAGGGAAGTAAGTAAATATGGATCGTGATATTTTGTTTCACGATACCATATCGATAGTCTACGTCAATGTTTCCCAAACTTTTTTTTCTTTGCGACCCAAGTCAATACACATTATACGTAAACTCCTTTTTTTTCCTCTAGCGCTCCCTCTGTTTGAATTCTCGTAACCTGATGTTAAGCACATGACAACATTTTTTTCTACAATTAAATTGTTAAAAATAATTCAATATATCGACGTGCCTAAAGTTTCGCAACATATTGTATCCCCTGTATCGCGATCCATATCATGTTGCCAGTGTTGTGCCGATACACAACCATATGAGTCTGAGCTTGTAAAAATCAAATTCTGTCGCTCTCTGGTTTCCACTTTCCTACGTGCGCCTCGCGTTTAAAATCCTAACCTCCATCCCTACACCTCTCCTTGAATTTGTTGAATTTCCTGCCGACTCTTGACTGGCGTTGTTATCAGGCCCTGGCAAACGCTTTGAAATAGAAATGTCCTGGGCTGTAACTGGGCTAGAAATATGAAAAATGTTGGGTCATTTTTAGTCTGCACACCACGGGCAGCACTCAGAGACTGCAGAGACTCTGGGAAGGAGACAGATTAAACCCAGCTTTGTGCCAGAAAAATGCAAACATGTGGCGTTCACTCGGGGGCACGCCGTTCTCCATTTCCCCCTTCACTTCCTCCTGTGTGAGAGGAGTGAGCGCGAACGCTCCGGCTGATTTGCAGTTTTTTTTTTTAAAACACCTTCCATAGAAACTGTCTTTGTTCGTCCTCAAGCATAATTCTAGCAATTGGCAGGCGAGCCAGCTGTCACTTCTCTCACCGAGCCGGGCCGAGTTCCTGCAGCTTAACTGTGATTGACAGGCAACGACCTGTGACGTTAACCTCACTTTATTCACTCGCTGTTCGCTTGATGGGCAGACATTAAATACTTCTTCAGAACTTGTTTACGTAGAAATGATCAAACGTGTATATCAGGTTGTATATCATGGGCTCGTCGTTTTCGTCTCCTTAAAGGAGAAACTCAGAAATTTGTCGTTCTACCGCAAACAGTGAGGTCACTGAAGATGATAACAGGGCGGCTGTAATACGTGTTTGTGAACGCACGCGAGTCTTAATAAACTTGTGGGTTCTCAAATAGTGGGGCGGGCCCCTCTAGGCGGTCACTCTGAAGTGCCATGGGGGGTTTGAGGGGCTTCCAATGGAATATGGCTGCTGCTGTAATGCTTGAATAATAACAGGTCTGTCACTAGGTGGCAGCAACTCATACAGTGGTTTGTACTGTACAGATAAAAATATACATGTTATCAGGTTCTCAATAGTATTTAAAAAAATCAAAAAAACACATTTTTTAACATTTTTATTTGATGTTTATTTTGTTTATTTGGCCGAATTGGATGGTTTGGTGGACCAGATGTGGCCCGCGGGCCACCAGTTGATGATCATGTTGCCAAAGTCCAGTTTGACCGCTGGACTAGGTGAACCTACACGCTCGTGTCTGACACAGGTCAAGGTCGACAGGACAAGGAGTGTGACCTTTTTTAACCTTCATTTCCGTAACACTCCAGTAAATACGTACACTGATGTTCTTTTTCTTCTTCTTCTTCTTTTTTTTCCTGGTCTATGTGTGAAAGCGACACTTGTGTTTCAAACGTGGGTTAACTAAACAGAGAGTTGTGTGTTGAACTGATTCACGGCCGGGGGAAATCATTTCTTCTGGTGTCTGGTAGTTTCCTGGCAACCTTGGCTGATTTCAAACTCAACAAGAACGGCGTTGTCAAGCGAAAACCCATATTATCCCAAACCATGACCAACCGGTTTGTTCTTCACATTTTCAATGTCACACTGGTGTGTGAGAGACTTGTGTCAGAGTAATATGTGATTTTTTTTTTGTTTTAAATAGCAAGAAGAGTTCTTTGCCAGCTGCAGTAAAGTTTCTGTATTAAATTTTAATTTGGACCGAGGCCACGGTGGTGAAAATCTATCATAATCTTTGGCTTGAAAAGACCCACACAGAGATCTGTGTGCATCAACATCTCACTTGGAGGCCTGAAGGGTCTGGGTTTTGTTTCACGCTCAAGAAAAATCCAAGTTATTAAATCATTTTTTGTTTCTTTTACACTGCTGCTAAAGAGGTAACAAAAACCAAAACAGAGAAAATCACTCAATATCTGGTGCTAGTGACGAGGGGTGTGAATCAGCAAGAATCTGACGGTACGATATGTATCACGATACCGGGGCAACGATACGGTATATTGCGATACTATAGGTGCAACGATATATTGAAGTTTTCTTTTATGTCATTATAGTAAAACTGTCATCCTCGTCTCAGACTCTGTTCCATCTGAACATCAGTTACTAAAACTGGATTTGGAATCACTAGAGAAGAAAGAAAAGAAACATTTGATGATGTTTGATTTTGAAAATTTAATGATCCTTCACTGATCGATACGGTATTGTGAAATGAAATGTAGCGATATTTCAGTGAGTACTGATATTTTCTTACACCCATAGGGTTTCGCCAAAAATGATGTGTCCTTTAAAAATAATTTTGGGGGGAAAAGGGCTGTATGTGAAAGTGAAAGCCACTAGATGGCAGCATTGCAGCTCATTGTATTAATCTATTTTAATAATAGATTATTGTTGTATGGATGGGGTTGTATGCAGTGCTGGTGCCAGTAATACCAGGCGCTCAATAGTATTTCAGTTCAAGTCGCTTTGGATAAAAGCGTCTGCTAAATGTAATCAAAGGTAATGTAATTCCAGAGGTGTCCAGTGGGGGCAGAGAATAATTGAGAAACACTGTTTTAACCCATCACCTTAATACTTCCTTAACCACCAGGTCACCACTGCCCCACTATGTCGGTATCCGTTAATGATAGGTTCGAGTCCTTGGATGTCACTTCCCCTTTTTTTCCCCCCGTGTTACTGCATGTGCTGCTTTATTTTTCGCCTCTGCGTGGGTTTCTATAGACACACACAGACCAGCAGAAGAGTGTGTGTGTGTGTGTGTGTGTGTTTTTATCCACTGAGTGGTTGAACAGTCTGCGTTACATCCGTCGGGCAGACCCGTCTCAGTGTTTTCCCGTGGACATTTACATTGTTTATTCAGGTACGGAAAGATGACAAGTGTTCAGTTCCAGCTCTTAGTGATGCACGGGGATACGAAACGATTTCACTTCCACCAAATAAAACATGTGGCTTGGAATGACACTCTTGGCTTTTAGGACATATTTACTCTGTCAGGCCCATAATGAAACTTTTAAGGAGATAAATATTTTAGGTCTTTCTGGAGACGTAATTCTCAAATCGTTTGTGTTTGCAGTAGATAAAAAAAAAAAAAAGCAGTGTGAAATACGGAGCGCCGACAGCAGCCATGAATATTTCACACACGCCCCAGACCCACGTCTGTTTATCTTCCTCTCGTTCTCTCGTTCTCTCCCGCAGCTACCCGGAGAACGGCGTGGTGGAGATGAGACTGCGGGACGTTCGACCACGTGCCAGGACGCTGCTGCAGTGGGACCAGCTTCAGGTGGGCATGCACGTGATGGTCAACTACAACATGGAGACGCCGGAGGAGAGGGGCTTCTGGTTCGACGCTGAGGTTCAGACCATCAACCAAACCTCCCGGACCAACAAGGAGCTCAGAGTCAAGATCCTCCTCGGGTGAGGACTCACAGATCAGGGGCTGGAGTTTAACCTTTCAATATTTCTGCCCTCATCTCATCTCTGTCCTCCCCCCCCGTCTGTGTCTGTGTCTGTGTCCAGCGGTCCTGGAGATGTGATTGGTGATTGTAAGGTTCACTTCATAGATGAAATCTACCAGGTGGAGAAACCAGGAGCTCTTGCACTCTCAGCTGCCGATGGACAATTTAAAAGTTTGTATCACAGGAAATTACAGACACAAATGCTACAATGAAAAATCACCAATTCACTGAATCACTTACAACAAAACAGGAAAATAACAACGAGGACTTGAGTCGTTTTCACTGGACCACGAGCCGTCCTTGACTTAAAACACACTTCTCTCATTTCACTCAGAATATTAGTATGTATGACCTTTGACCCTTACTCCTTACAGCAGTAAAAGTCTTCAAGTAGTTTATAGTTTTACTCTTTCAGGCAAATTTAATATCTATGAAAAATATTTTGTGTACACAGAACATTGAATCCGCAAGAATTACCAAGAACAGTGTGTGAAGAATTTGATTTACTAATTCGATTTTTATGACATTTATCAAGTAAAGCTCCACACACACACACAAACACACACACACACACAAACACAGAGCAATTGCCAGCGTAAAATATTAAAAAAAATCAGATGTGGATTGTGAACCACAGTTTGAGAACCACTGACATAGTTTATTATTCTCATTGGAAATGTAATATAATCCAGTAGTAATTCAATTAGTTCATTAACCCAACAACAGTCAATAACTGTTATTAAAACACTAATGTTTATAGGTTTTTAATCATGATTTTGTAATTAAAACACACGACACAGGTTGGTTTTTGTTTTTTTTTTCTTTGTTAAACTGTTAGAACAGCAGCTCCGTCAGAGCACAGTGGTCCGCTCCACATCAGTTTTCTAAGGTATGTGGAAAATATGTGCGTGCATAAATATTTCCTCGTCCTCCTTGGCTGCAGGGAAGAGTGGGCCGGAGTGCAAACACTGCAAGGCCGACCCTGAGGCCGAGTGTCGTTTCTGCTCCTGCTGCGTGTGCGGCGGCAAGCAGGACGCTCACATGCAGCTGCTGTGTGACGAGTGCAACATGGCATTTCACATCTACTGCCTCAACCCGCCGCTGGCCACCATCCCGGCCGACGAGGACTGATATATATATATGTATATACATATATAAATATATATACATGTATATATATATATGTATATACATATATAAATATATATACATGTATATATATATATGTATATACATATATAAATATATATACATGTATATATATATATGTATATACATATATAAATATATATACATGTATATATATATATGTATATACATATATAAATATATATACATGTATATATATATATGTATATACATATATAAATATATATACATGTATATATATATATGTATATACATATATAAATATATATACATGTATATATATATATGTATATACATATATAAATATATATACATGTATATATATATATGTATATACATATATAAATATATATATACACATACATACATATACATATATCAACATTCATGTAGATATATGTATGTATATTTATTTGTGTATATGTATGTATATATGTATATACATACATATACATGCATATATGCAGATATATGCATGTATATTTGTGTGTGTATATATTTGGCTATATATTTTACATAAATATACATATGTACATATATATGTACATTACATGTACTTATACATACATTTATGCATTTAAATATATACTGTATATCTGTGTATATATATATGTTTGTATATGAACATTTATATGTGTATATATTTATATGTATACATATAAGCACATACATTTCTGTGTATAGCTATGTTTTTTAAGTATATATGTGATGTATTTTTTAAGGCCAATGCCAACTGTTAGAGACAGCAGTCGTGAAGACACAGACGTTAAACGTCTTCTAAACTCTCAGTCACACGGCCCAGTAACCGTGCTGTGCGTTAAAACCTGGTGATTGTGGCCTCACTTGGAAGTGAATTCCTGTCCCTCTGCCAGGTACTGTCCCACTTGTAAAAATGACACCAGCGAGGTGGTGAAAGCCGGAGAGAAGCTCAAAGCCAGCAAGAAGAAAGCCAAGATGCCCTCGGCGACGACCGAGAGTCAGAGAGACTGGGGAAAGGTGAGCGTGTGATCTCTGACAACCAGAGGAAGGGACAGTAGAGAGCCTGAGGGGGGAGCTGTGTCATCTTCACTCTGCCCTGAAGGGACAGAAACACCAGTGTTGGAAAAGAAAGTTGGAATGTGGAATATGTCATGCTTGATTTGAGAGAAAAAAAAATCCCCAAATATAAATGAGAAAAGAACAATAAAATATTTATCAAAAAAAAAAAAAACACCTGAATTTTCCAAATATCTATCCGTCCATTTTTCTATCAAACCTAAATGTTTATTTCTCCACCACAACACAGCTTTTTCCACTAATGTGGATTTCTGTAACTCTAATTTATTATTGTTGGGTAGGAAACAACCAAATATCTCTGGTTGATTTTGTCTACTCATATCTTGGCCAATGCCCTCTGTATGACACCCCTTCCTTTTCCTTGTTTTCTTAAGTGTTGACGACCGAATCATAGCAAAAAATGATTTTAATCCAGTTTCTGGAGCGGCCGACCGCACAGCTGACATGTGTTTAAATACAGTTTTGTTTTGCATCTGTTTTGAGGTTCTTTGGTTTTTTTTTGTTTTGTTTTTTTACGGCAGATCTGGTGTGTGTCTTATTACCACTCCGTCGTGCTCGTGTGACTCCGCTCCATGGTTTAATGTGAACAATGAAGTTAAGAAAAGCCCTCAGACCCTTTTCCTGGAAACTGCCAATGGAAAAATAACCTCGGTCTTTACCAGAACGCTCCCCTTCTCCCAGGACTAATTGAAAACAGCCCAGCTTTTATGCTTGGGCACCATTTAAGTGCAGAGTGAGTCACATGGCAATAATGCCTGAGTCTCACATTAATGAGGTTTAGTAACAACCAAAATTACATTCTTTTCTCGGCTAAAGGTTTTGGTTGTTTTTTTTCCGTCTAATGTCTGTTTCGTGCAAATGAACGATCGACCTTTTCTCAAATATCATCTCACAATTACATAAAAAAATGTATTTCCTAGTCCAGAAATGTTACATCTAATAATCTCCTTCTTCTTCTTCTTCGTCTTCCTTCTTTCTTCTTCCTTCTTCTCCTTCTTCCTTCTTCTTCCTTCTTCTTCCTCTTCCTTCTTCCTTCTCCTTCTTCTTCCTTCTTCCTTCTTCCTTCTCCTTCTTCCTTCTTCCTTCTTCCTTCTCCTTTCTTCTCCTTCTTCTTCTTCTCCTTCTCCTTCTTCTTCTTCCTTCTTTCTTCTTCCTTCTTCTTCCTTCTCCTTATTCCTTCTTTCTTCTCCTTCTTCTCATTCTTGTTCCTTCTTCTCCTTTCTTCTCCTTCTTCTTCTTCTCCTTCTCCCTCTTCTTCCTTCTTCCTTCTTCTTTTCCTTCCTTCTCCTTCTTCTTCTTCTCCTTCTCCCTCTTCTTCCTTCTTCCTTCTTCTTTTCCTTCCTTCTCCTTCTTCTTCTTCCTTCTTTCTTCTTCTTCCTTCTTCTTCCTTCTTCTTCCTTCTCCTTATTCCTTCTTTCTTCTCCTTCTTCTCCTTCTTCTTCCTTCTTCTCCTTTCTTCTCCTTCTCCTTTTTCTTCTTCTCCTTCTTCTTCACCTTCTTCTTCTTCTTCCTCCTCCTCTTCCTCTTCTTCTTCTTCACAGGGTATGGCTTGTGTGGGTCGCACTAAAGAATGTACGATTGTTCCTTCAAACCACTACGGTCCGATCCCTGGTGTTCCGGTGGGAACCACCTGGAAGTTCAGAGTACAAGTAAGCTGTCTCACCACAGCAGTACTTATCAATGTTTTTATCCAGGACACTAGATGGCAGCACGGTGTTATTTGGAGGGCAAAAAAAAAAACAGCGCTGCGACAGTATAACTGTAACTTTTTTGGAGGGCAAAAAAACCAGCGCTGCGACAGTATAACTGTAACTTGTATTTGTACTTCGATTACTTCTACCCGTAGAGTTGGATTTTAGGCAACTGTTTGTAAATACAGTGTGTAGGTACTTTCCCTCCCCACCAGGGGGTGCTACAACTCCCCACAGTGTAAAGAAGCAGGGAACATTGTGCCCTTTATCGTGGCTTCCAGGCGTAAATGAGACGATGTTTATGTCTTAGATCATGATGTTAGCATTGTGTTAGCGTGGGTCAGTGACGTAGCTACCCATGTACAGTATGTGAGTTCTGTGTTGCTTTTTAATACGAATACAAAATAATTGCGAAACCTCTAATCCCACCACTAATCCTAAACCCTTTTTGTTTTTCCAGGTGAGTGAGGCTGGCGTTCACAGGCCACATGTGGGCGGAATCCACGGCCGCAGCAACGATGGCTCTTATTCGCTGGTGTTGGCCGGAGGCTTCGAGGACGAAGTGGTGTGTGTTTGTGTTTGCGTGCTACGATATTTAACCTTTTGACCTTTGAGCTAGTGGCCAATGAGGCCAATGATGTGTCTGTGTTCCTCGGTTCAGGACAGAGGAGATGAGTTCACATACACAGGCAGCGGGGGTCGTGACCTTTCAGGAAACAAAAGGATCGGCGAGCACTCGTTCGACCAGACCCTGACGCACATGAACAGGTGTGAACCGGTCTGAACCGGTCTGACTTTGACACGTGTGCGATTGATTATTTACGCTGCACGCTGACATAGAAGTTGGCGAGAATTTCTTCTCAATGTGAGCTCGGTTAAAAATTCAGAGTGAATGTATTTTTAATAAATGATGTGTTTTATTTTTTCCTCCTAAATTGTAAGACTTTATTTGAAAATGAGTTTTCGATCTAATCTACAGCTCGACAAACATCCTCCGCGGGGGATTAGTGTCGTAATAGAATTGATAATTTATTCATCGACAGCCCTGATCCTGAGACGGAATTATTAAACACCAACACTGATTCCCTTTGATCCCGACTCCTGCAGGGCCTTGGCCTTGAACTGTGATGCACCTCTGAATGACAAAGACGGAGCAGAGTCCAAGAACTGGAGGGCAGGGAAACCGGTGAGGGTGGTGCGCAGCTCCAAGGGTCGTCGCATCAGCAAGTACGCTCCCGAGGAGGGAAACCGCTACGACGGCATTTATAAGGTACAGACGCGATAATGGCTGTCGTCAGGCCACAGAGAAATGTTGAGGATTGAGCGTGGTCTCAGAAGTAGTGGATGTCCGATTTTGGCTTTTTGCCGATATCCGATATTCTCCAAATACTTTCATTCCGATATCAACCGATACCGATATAGCGGGGCAGTGGTGGCCTAGTGGTTAAGGAAGTTAAGTGTCGTCACTAAGGTAATGGGTTAAAGCAGTGTTTCTCAATTATTTTCTGCCATGCCCCTCCTCCCCCCTAGGGGACAGATGTTTTTTCACACCTCTTCATCCCCTCAATTAAAATACTATTGAGTGCCTGGTAATATTTATTTATTTATCTGTACAAACCACTGTATGAGTTGCTGGCACCAACATTTTACATACAATCCCCTGATTATTAAAATAAATTAATAAAATGAGCTGTAATGCTGCCATCTAGTGGTTTTCACTTTCGCATACAACTGTTTTTTCCCAATAATATTTTTAGGGCACACATCATTTGGCATGCCCTTATCAGGTTTTCATTATCGGAGGAAAAACTGATACTGATTCCTACATATATAATTATGCTAATATCGGGCCGATAATATCGGACATCCCTAGAAACGATCTTTTATTTGGAGGTTATTTGGCAAAAAACAAACAAACGTGCGCTCAGTCCTTACATGTCACACCTCTGACTTTGAAGAATTCTTTATTCTCGTGGTATGTGGGGATCGTAGGTGGTGAAGTACTGGCCAGAGATCGGAAAATGTGGTTACTTGGTTTGGCGGTACCTGCTCAGACGAGATGATCTGGAACCAGCCCCGTGGACCCCTGAGGGACAGGAGCGGATCAAGAAACTGGGCCTGGCTGTTCAGGTTAGGCTTCGAGTTTCCTGTCGGCTCACAGTCTTGGTCTGTGCATATTTATGATACTCTTAATTCCTCTTCTTTCCTGTACTCTGAAGTATCCACCAGGATACCAGACAGCTATGGCTAACAAAACGAAGAAGGAAGCCATCGCCAGACCCGGTCGCGGCGGTCGCGGCGGCCGTGGCAAGCACTACGCTGGAAGGGGGAGGCCAAAGAGACAACGCAAGAGGAAGGAGAGTGAGGATGCGGGTGACGAGGAAGAGGACATGTTGCATGACGTCGGTATGGAGGAAGAGGAGGAGTTCGAGGACAAGGCAGCAGAAGAAGAAGAAGAAGAAGAAGAAATGGAAGGAGAGCAGAAGACGAGCAATGGTTAGTGTTCCTCTCTCGTCCGACCCAGCGTTGTCATCTACATGGATATAACGATGAACTAAAAATCAATACAAATGCGAAACGACTCACATTGAATCGCATATTAAGGCTTAAAGAGTAGGATGCGTTATCTTAAAAAGCCACTGGTCATACCATGACAGTACACACTCTAGTGCAGTAGGGGGCAGTATGGGCCTAAAAACATTGGTTGTGACCCACTATTAAACCAAGACGTCAGGTCACTACGTAGCTTAAATGACATTCAGGTGTTAAAACAAAACAATATAATCGTCCCGATATTAGCATAAATATGTCATATCTGTAAGAATCGTAATTGTTTTTTTTTCTCTGATAATAAAAATCCAATAACGTATAACCTGGGTTTCACCAAATATGCTGGAATCGCTTTACGTTTACTGCAGTTTTGGGAAAGAAAACGACTGCATATACCGGTATATTGGTTGATATCGGAATCAGACATTAAAGTGTTGTGTTTGGACAATATTGGAATGTATTGTTTTGGCAAATTTAACAGAATTTAACATTCTTACAAATAAAGGATCATTGTATCTGGTCAGAATTTGTCTGTAGCTCGTTTTGTTTAGGAAAGAAATCATGATAAAATTGTATTGTAAAAATAGCCAATCGTATCGTGAGTTGAGGGTCTCGTTACGTCCCTGCTCAGGTCAATAACAAATACTGTATCTGTGTGAAACCACGGACAAGTTTTATCGATTTTTTTTTCTGCTCCTCTAAATGTGTTTTTTTTTTTTTTGTCTCTTCAAAATTGTGCGTCAGACTTGTCACCTGTACCAGAGCCCGCCACTAAACGAGCGAAGGTGGAGGAAACCTTCAAACTGTCACAGCAGCAGGAGCAGCTGATCAAAGAGGACACAGCCAACAAGAAACTCTGGGATGAAGCCATGGAGCACCTCAAAGAAGGACCGGTACGAGTCCCAGGACTCTCACTAACAACACAGTCAGTTTGACTGGCTGGGATTGGTGGAATCTAACCCACAACCTTCTGCATTGGAGTATTTATTTTCCTCAGTTGAACATATTGCAGTAAAATCCCCTTCTGTTTGTGTCTTTTTTGAAGAATTTCCTGCGCAAGATGGAGCAGATCTTCATGTGTGTGTGCTGCCAGGAGCTAGCCTTCCAACCCGTCACCACCGTCTGCTCACACAACGTTTGCAAGGTTTGTCCCAGCACTGTTTAAAAAAAAAAAAAAAAAAAAAAGGTCAGGGGTCGATTTGGCCAATGGTCAATATACTGTGGCAGCCAAAATATTTTGCAAATGCAATTTTAGTAATGCTATTATTTTTTCAAGTTATTTGACCCAAAAATATGCTACAAGCTGAGGGTTCCCAATCCCTGGTCCATGTACCTGTACCAGTCCATGGGTTATTTGGTTACAAGAACACTGTAAAACACAAGTTCTTCCCATGTTCTGTCTCAACACCTGAATGTCACTTAAGCTACGTAGCTACGTAGCGACCTCACGTCTTGGTTTAATAATGGGTCACAACCAACATTTTTAAGGCACATACTGCCACCTACTGTACCAGACTGTGTAGTGTCATGGTATGACCAGTGACTTACACTTTGACGCACGATTAATTTTTTTTATTTCAACCGATGTGAATTGTCACATATTTGTATCGATTTTTAACCAATTCACGATGCATCGTTACATCCCTACTAGTCAGTCTGAGACTAAAGCCAGTGATGCCTTCACTGTCCTAGAAAAAAAAACAAACAACATTGTATATGGTGCTGCACTGATGTGTAATAAATGACGAGTCACTGTTCCTTTTTTCAGAACTGTCTCCAGAGGTCGTTTCGTGCGCAGGTGTACACCTGCCCCGCCTGCCGTCACGACCTGGGCAAAGACTACGTCATGACCCAAAACAAGGTCCTACAGGTGCTGCTCGACCAGTTCTTTCCGGGCTACAGCAAAGGCCGGTGAGGCGGAAAGTCCCGGCGTCCGAGCAGAGTCCGTTCATAAACACGCACATCAGCATTCATCCAGTGCAACCGTGTATAACGTCAAGTACCTGCAGCTCCTCCCTCGATGGCATTGCACTCTCTCCCTGTACTTAGATACTCACAGGCAAATGTATATGACACATACATCCGTTAATATATACACAATCATTCACACACAAACAACCTCAGTAGGGATTTGACCTCATCTGTTGAACAACGTCACCAGCCTGAAATTCAACCACGGACGTTTGTGAACTCCCCCGCTCCTGCCACACACGCACAAATAGACAAATTCCCGACTCGTCACCTGAGCTCGTTTTGTAAGTTTTCTCCGTCTGCCGCTAAGACGCACAGCGCCGTCGGAGAGCGTCCTGAAACCTGCCGTTAGATTCCTGCCAACCTGGTTACATTTTGTTTTCCGTGAATTTACGTATTTGAAGTCACTAGAGAAATTCAAAGTACAGCTGTGAAGTACAGCCCCAAAAAACACGGCCTTTAATTTGGCAGCTTTTACCAAAAAAAATCATTTTAATCTCGGTGCACAACAAGCTTTCAGTTCTGTCCACATCCTCCTGGCATGTGATGAAATTTGGGCTATTTGTTTTTATTTTTTATTTTTAATATTTGATGATATTTGGTCTCCGTGCTTTGGTCTCATCAGGGTCAGAATGAAAAGTGTTTTCTGTTCCGCTCAATTATTGGACTGGATGTGAATAGAAACAAAAAAAAAATCCATTTTATTTTATACAAATGTAAAAGAACGTCTTACTTGACCAAAGATACAAAGTACAAACTCCGCCATCTTTGTTTACCATTTATTATTATTTACACTGCGACATCATGCACAGACCAAATGTGACACCTGAGTCGCAGTAGAGCGAAAAAGTCCAAAGTCTTTGGCCGACCAATTGGAATACAACCAAAAAAAGAAACCACGCACAATTCCAACGACGTCTTCTGGAAACTGAAGCTTTAACAGGCTTCAGTATTAAAGGTGACCTGACCTGATTCACCTAAGGTCAAAGGTCAAAGGAAGTGGACGAAAAAGTCAGAATAGTTTTCCAGATCCTAAGCATCAGTCCAGAGAGGGATCATCAAAAATGACCTTTAATCAAAGGTTAACGAAGGTGACCTGTGTCAAAGGTCACAGGTCAAGATGTAATGAAGATCAATGAAGAAGAGAGTTGTTGAGCGAGGATCAAAGTCCAAAGGACAACTTTAATCAGTGTAAAACCAACATTTACCACAGGGATAAAAAACTGATTCAAACCGGTTTCAATTGTGCTGCAAGATTGAACCGAATACTTTGTTGAATTTCGAGGTTGGTTTTTTTGGGACAAATTCTTAATTTTTACTCCAAACGTTTCTTTTTTAAGATCTAACTTTGTTGGAGAAAAATCACGCTGGTGAAAAATCAAAGAGAAACCGTTCACTGTTCATTTTTATGTCACGATAAAAAATTCTATCAAAAACTAAATCTGATTGGTTCGCTGAACTAGGCAGTGATGCCTTCACCGTCATATGAAAAGGTTTTTACGTTTTACAGTTACAAGTAACGTAGCCCGTCCGTACAGTTCATATGTAGTTAGTATGTATCCATGTGGGCTGGACGTGTTGCCTACAAAATGTCCAGCGTTGGCAGGCGTATCAGGAGCTAACGCTAACGTGAACATCCCATGGAGGCTAGCCAGAACGCCAGACTCCAGATTAAGGTTAAAGTGGTTTCAACACTTGAGTTTTTTTTTTTTACGGGGTTAAATGTCGTCACCGTCGTTCATTAAGGTCATCAAGTTCACGACTTCCTGCCTTTTTCGGGGGCAAAGCCATGTTTTCTTCACAGCCTTGAGACAACTTCTGACCAGTGGTTGGGTTTGTTCACAGTCATTTCCTCGTTTCCGTTCAGTGCTTCATTTATTCTCATTCATTCATTCATTCATTCAGGATTTTTTTTTTTTTAAATCTACTTCCTCCGTTTCAAACGCTACTCTGTGCTAACTGTGACGTGCATCTGTTGCTTGACCTGGTTCAAAGGTTATTTCCTTTTCCTGGCACGCTTGGAACCCTCCCCACTCTCACTCTCTGCTCCGACCTCCGCTCCTCCTCTTTCTCTGCGCCGTCTCCTCCTCTTCCTCCTCCTCCTCCTCTCCGTGAGCCTACACCACCTAACAGTTCTTCATGCACACGTGGACACTTGGCTTTCGTGCTGTGTTGTTCTTTCTCCCCCTCTTGCACTCTCTCCCCGAGAAAAGAGTTCCACGTTTAATTTTACTAGAGAGCCTACTATTACCTACGTCTGCGCTTTATTTTTCTACCGTTTTAGTCACTTCTCTTTTAATCATTAGACACTTTGTATGTGGCAACCTCGCGCACCGCAGCGGTCTGAGGAGTTCCATTGCTTCATATTGTGATCTGAAATTTTATACATGTCATGATAATATTTGATATGTACCAATTAAATATTTGGATTCAATGACCTTCTCGTGCCCTGTTTCCTTTATGTATATTTTTAGGTGTAGTGTACACTCTGACCACTAGGTCATTGCACCACTAATAGACAGGGACTTACACGTTTTTTTAAATGACGCTTCATCGACACCAGCTGCAAAACTACAACAATTAGAACAGATTTATATTAAAGTATATATTTGATAGTTGCTTTTATTTTGAAATTCCCTTTTAGGGCCTAAACCTGGACTTGTTACTACAGAGACTCAAAGACACAAATGTATAAATAAAATAATTAAAGAAATAAAATCTGCAACGACTGTAAACATCAGGATTCAAACCAGTTCAAACATGAAGCCTATAAAAGCAGGACAATGAATTCCATTATTACTTCAGTACTGAGAAGCCTCCTGGTGGCCAAAAGCGGCATTACATGCTGTGGCTGTCTTTTGTTTACTGACCTAATTTTTTTTGCACCAAGAATTTTCATTTAGTCACAGTGGAAATAAAATGTATTTTACGGTGTTAAATATGGCACCAACATTCACGAGCATCTGCAGTGGAAGACCACAAGACGACAGTTGGTTTTATTTGTTTTATTATCACAGACACACACAGGTACCACTATGCAAGGTGAAAAAAGTCCTTATGACAAAAACAAACAAAAGAAAAATTGCAAAGGAATGCTATTCTTAGAGAATCTAAAAGAAATAATAATAATAAAAAAAAAGCTCCATTCACAACAACTTTTTTTTTTCCAATCCTCCACAACAGCACACTACAACAGCGTCAGATAACACACAGCAGAAAGATGCAAAAGCACTTTGGAATTCTTCTCGGAATACCTCCGCTCTGTACCGACACAGACACACACACACACACATGCACACGCACACACTCTCAGGGTATTTAAACTGCAAACAAAGGCGTCCCGATGTCGCCGGTCGCTTCGCTTCTACGCTAAACCGATTCACTCATCTGCTAATAAGTACCAATTATTGGGGCTGTAGTTGAAACACAAAATACTAATACTTCAAAGGAGGGCGTGGTCCCACTCAAACAATCGTCAATATTTAGCCAACCGTGAAAAGATCAGTGTAAACCTGATGAACAACCCTGACCTGATCAGTCAAACATCAATGAGTTGACAAAAAACAAAGTGAAGAACTTTATTAGTCGCTACACCGGGTGTAGTCGGATGGAGAGTCAGAGGATCAAAGGTTTTCCTCCTTTGGACGACGCGACACCATTGATGACACAGAAACAGTGAATGAAAACACTTTGAAAAAACAGCTTAACTAAATCCCTTGAATAAAACATGTAGCGCAGGCCGTGGGAGTATACGGGTGAGTGATGGGGGAGCAGGAGGGGGCGAGCAAAATTGCGTGGAAACTAGAAAAGGATCGGGGGCCGAGGGGGGAGCTGTCTAAGGCTGGGGTTGGGTGAGAGAAGAGGGGGGGGGGGTCTACTCCTCGTCCGAGGAGTCCCGATCAAAACTGTACGCCATGAAGAAAACGTCGGGTCGAGGTGGGACGAGGGCATGGCCCGGTTTCACAATCTCAAAGCCCAGAAAACTGAAGGTACGCACCAGTTTGGCTGCAAGAACAAAGTGAGGAGAAGAAAATGTTAATGTGAGGAAGAGGAGGACGTCGTCAACACAGGACCCTGGGCTTCTGAGAGGAACTGGTATTTCATGACTTTATTTCACGGTCAGTTCAACAGTAGTACGAAGTAGTATTTCTTCAACTGTAAATGTTTTGGGCAGAAACAGGAGTTTTTCATGCACGTACCTCGATCATCTCTGTTCTTGTAGAAGCAGACAAACACGCTAACAACTTTCAGATGTTCTTCGGCATATTCCAGGAGAGCAGCAAAACTGGACGAGGGAAAAAAAAGGAAAAAAAGAAAAGCAGAAGCAAAGGTTAAGACGCTCTTACACACTAACAACCATCAACCCTGATGGTGATAAACTCGATTTCTACCACTTTTAGGCTGCCCTAAAAGTGCCTGCCTTAAAATACAAAATCCAACTGAACCAGATTACGGTTCTAAAACATTAACATTTTTTTTTAAACTGTTGGATTGTTGTTGTTGGCTCCGCCCTCACCTCTCCTTGCTGCCTTCAGGAAGCGGCTCCAGTGGTATCTCCACGTACAGGGCGCCGTTGCTCAGGACAGCATCCAGCTGAATTGTCTTGGTGACAGTGGGGTGCGTCTGGAAGTGGAGAATCCCCGGGCGACCATTTCCTGCCGGCTCCTCCGTCACAGTCAACTTACGGTCCTGGGAAACAAACAAACAAAACCCACCCACATTAGCCACAGTGCTAAGAACATTCTTCTTTCTTGTGGATGATTTTCTTCCACATTTATGTTTCATGTGATCACATGACAGGAAATGGGCTTTGGCAGAGCTATTTCCTCGTCCATTTTCACTTCTTCCTCCGAAATAAAAAGACCGACACAGACATGAGAAGGTGTGAACGGTCCAGACTTACTGAGTAGACCGGCCGAGCTGAAGGAGTGTGATCCCGTGTGCCATTCCCTCGCCCACCTGGGATCTTCAGGGGTGGGAGAGGGGCATCAGGAGCACCACAGAGGCCCTGGGCCGCGGGTACTACTACAGTGCAGGGACAGGCTGCGGAGGGAGGAGGAGCAGAGACACCACAACATCAGGAGAATCCAGAAAATATATTGTAACGTTACAACCCTGAAGAGTCACGGTGACTCACAGCAACTGATCTGGACTAAAATAAATGATTAAACTAGACGTAGACGCTGGTTAGCTAGTTAATGGTAAGCTGGACCCGACCACTACTCAAAGGGTCTGCCCCTCACTTTGTGAACCAAATTTTAGAAACCTGATGTTTAACAACATGCTGTGTTTTCTATGCTAACAGTTATCCTACAGTTAAATTGTTAAAAACTCAACATATTGTGGTGCCTATAGTACCGCAATACTATCGTATCATTCTTACCAAATCACCCCCTGCTTTTTTGGACTTCTTTTTAAATTATTTATATCACCTAATGCAAATTATTGATAATGATCATTCATATTCGTTTATATACGAAAACAATTGTATTTATCATACGTGACCAGATAATCATTTCAGACTGTGATATCTGTGACCACTGACACATCTTGTAAACACAACAAACTAAATGCCGACTGGAATCGCTATGAGTCATCAGCTTCAACCACACTGGCTAACCACTAATTTATCTACTAAATAAGTGATAACAAACATCCTGTGTGTGTTGTTTCTCTACTGAAAATAAATGTATCTTTAATTACTGACCACTATTATCTAGAATTGAATTTTTATGAACTTAATTAATGAGTAACAGATAATAAATAAATTAGCCTTCATCGTCTCCAAACACATTTTATCTTTAAAATGCGACTAAAATGGCGGATATATCAACTTCTTCGCCTTTAAAGACCGGGCCAATTAATTAGGAACAATTGCGACACTTTGGACGGACTGGAAATATTAAAAGTTTGGTGTTATATGACGACAGATAAACATCTCGCTCTTGTTTCCACTACACTACAACCCACTACCCGGGGCTAACATCTCGCGAGATGTAACCTGTTAACCTGACAGTTACGTAATAACAGACTTGACTCAGCTGGTAACTCACGGGACCCTTAAGAGTCACAAGCACGCGCTTAGATTCCATCCTTTCGACATGTTCTTCTGTTATTTTTTAAATAAATTTAAATTATATGCTTTAATATTCTGTAAACATTGTATCACTAGTGGTTTCAAACGCTAAGTCTGACATGAGCGTAGATACCGTATCTCCTTAAAGGTGTCTTCAGAAAACGGCCTATAAAAGAACTATTGTAACGCAGGTTTGGAGTAGTTTAACAATTACTTTTTTAATAAAAGTGTGTTGGTTTATATGACCTCTGTGTATTTTCTTTGTGTATGAAAGTTTTTGTTTTCCTATTTTCTCCTCGTGACGTAACATGTTTAACGACGTCCACGATCGACGCTAGCTAATTTGACGACTGTCGTCATTACTCGTCAGTCAAAAATACTTATTTTAAAGTTGGCAGTTTTGAAGATGGGGTCAAACGTATGCGCGATTTTGATTAAAACACCACATGGCTGTTTTGGGATGTTACAATGAAACTAAACAACAAAATACGTCGGACTTCCGCTTATTTTCGGCGTCGGCTAGCCCTGTTAGCTTAGCTACCCCTCCCCCAACGTCACGGTTAGCATCTAAGGTTGCGCTGTTTTCCTCTTCGTTTACTTACTTCCCAATCATGTCACAGATTCCGCTTCCTAAATCCGCCATGGTAGTTAAAGACTGATGTTTTCCTTCCTTCTCACGAGCAAAGCAATGACTGTTTAGGATCCGCTGGAGGTTGGATTTTACCATCCGGCCTCGGGTAGAGACACGACGGGTTGACTGCTCTCTGCTATGCTCTGCTGGGAAGTGATCGGACAGATAACTGCAGACGATACAAGAGGGAGGAGTCAAGTTACCTAAAACAAACACTCACAACATTTATTTTGCGATGTCAAAATAAGACACCAAATAAAGGAATATAAAAATTAGTAAAACAGACAGAAACGCGCTAAAAAAAATCAAAACACCAAAACAGGACTATTCCCTTTATCCACTTTACATTAAACAAACACACACTTCTTATCAAATGACAATAACACTTTTGATAGGCTAAGCTAATCAGGCTGATGACGTTACATCTTTGAGTTGCACTACTGTCACGAGGCCAATTTTCACAATGAAATTTACAAAAAAAAAAGTAAAAATAAACAAAACTAAGTACATGACCCTAGTAGTGAACACACAACAGTTTACTTACCACTTACCATAGCTTAGTAAATATAGCAAGTTGGTAGTATTTTTATATAATCCTTCGATTAATTTTTTTAAAAACATTCTCGCTTATTACAAATTTCTTACGAAACTTGACACTTTCTATATTTTGAGCTTGAAACAATCAATCATAAAAATACCTCTTAAAATCTCGGCTTCTGGCAATAAATCTGCCTTTATTTTGAAAGCGTGAATATAGCGCTAGCTGCGCTGCAGCATAAAATGTTGTCTAGCTTCACACTAAAGTTTAGCAGCAAAGCTAAAGCTGCTAACAGAAAAAACAGCCTGTGTTTGTTGGATTCTGGTTGGCTGCAGGCTGTAGTGTTTACAAGAGGGCGTCTCATGGAAAAGTACTGAAGACGGAGAGAGAAACTTGTAACAAAGACGCTATGCCTACATCGATTTAACAATTAGACAACCGATTAGTCGGCGTAACTCGTCATCATATTTCAGCTCATGGCCATTTTGGTTCGGTTTATCAGTGTTGTCACTCATAGATGTGTATTTTTTATAAATAAAGTATGTTTAAGTGGGACTGAGTTTTGTCAGATATAAACGTCATTGTTGCAAATTACAAATATCATTTAAATGATCTAACCATACAGATACGATAAGAACTATTTCTAATACGTACTAAGCATTTAGTTAGGTTATTTAACTTGTTTTTTGTACTCTAGACATTTAAAAAACATTAAAATGTATTTGTTTATAAAGGGTTATTTATGTTACACTTACCTAAATAAACCCTTAAACCAGTCAGTGAAACATTTGAACATCTTTGGGTGCAGGTTACGTGAGATTATACACCCATGTATTGTAGACATATAACAACAAGGTAAAGTGTTAATAATCTACTTCACTGTAACCCCTTCGTATAACTCAATAAATGTAACGAATGAACAGCATATAACGCTAAGGTTTTAAAAAAAGTGATGGAATACTCACTTTTAAAGAAGTGATGGAATACTGTGTAATGTGAAAGGATCAATGGAACATTCTTCCAGATCAAAGACTTCAGAGTCCACATCTTCATAAACGTATTTTGGCCCAGGTCACCTTAAGAATTTGCAGACATATTAATAGTTATTGTAAAACTTTAAACGAATAAAACGGATTAATGGTCTATTATTGTATGATTTATTTTGTTTGTCAAATTCAATGCCCACTTTGAAAACAAAAATGCGCTGACACAAGCGTCCATACGGGGGCGCCAAAGAAACAGTTGTCCATCGCCTCTCTTCTCTATTGTAGCGTTCCCCGTCTGCCTGTCAGATGTATTTTGTCCCTCGTCGTGCTCTGTCGGTCATCACCAGCAAAAGGGGGGGAAAGGCAGCGTCGTCTGCGTAAGAGACTTTCTGCAGCTGAATGAGCTGATGCACTGCTGCCGCCTCAAAGATGGAGTTCGACACCGCCGTCCGGAGAATAAAGCCGTTCGGAACGAACAGTTGTGCTTCTCAAGATAACAACGGCTCCCACGAGCAGTGCGGGGATAACGGCTACAGCGGCTGTGACCAGAAGAGGAAGCCCGAAGTGAGGCTCTACCTGCTGCGGGAATGTCCGGCAACAGTGCTGGTGTGTGTGTTTATTTTGGTGCTGTGGGCACTGGTTCACCTGTCGTTGCAGCAGCTCGTCATTGGAAAACCGACCGGAGATTTCAACGCAGTGAGAGCCAGGTGAGCGTTGACGGTGCTGTGGGGTTTTTTTTTTTTTTTGTGGGACTTTTTCAGTACGATTTTGTTCTGTCAGCGCCGGAGCCGCTGCCCCGCTAACCTTTCCTCCCGTTAAAAAAGC
>NC_024320.1:22517370-22554707 GCF_000523025.1 Cynoglossus semilaevis | reverse complement strand
GTTGGGGGGGTGGTTGTGGTGCGGGGTGGGGGGGGGGGGGAGTGGGGCTACTCCTCGTCCGAGGAGTCCCGATCAAAACTGTACGCCATGAAGAAAACGTCGGGTCGAGGTGGGACGAGGGCATGGCCCGGTTTCACAATCTCAAAGCCCAGAAAACTGAAGGTACGCACCAGTTTGGCTGCAAGAACAAAGTGAGGAGAAGAAAATGTTAATGTGAGGAAGAGGAGGACGTCGTCAACACAGGACCCTGGGCTTCTGAGAGGAACTGGTATTTCATGACTTTATTTCACGGTCAGTTCAACAGTAGTACGAAGTAGTATTTCTTCAACTGTAAATGTTTTGGGCAGAAACAGGAGTTTTTCATGCACGTACCTCGATCATCTCTGTTCTTGTAGAAGCAGACAAACACGCTAACAACTTTCAGATGTTCTTCGGCATATTCCAGGAGAGCAGCAAAACTGGACGAGGGAAAAAAAAGGAAAAAAAGAAAAGCAGAAGCAAAGGTTAAGACGCTCTTACACACTAACAACCATCAACCCTGATGGTGATAAACTCGATTTCTACCACTTTTAGGCTGCCCTAAAAGTGCCTGCCTTAAAATACAAAATCCAACTGAACCAGATTACGGTTCTAAAACATTAACATTTTTTTTTAAACTGTTGGATTGTTGTTGTTGGCTCCGCCCTCACCTCTCCTTGCTGCCTTCAGGAAGCGGCTCCAGTGGTATCTCCACGTACAGGGCGCCGTTGCTCAGGACAGCATCCAGCTGAATTGTCTTGGTGACAGTGGGGTGCGTCTGGAAGTGGAGAATCCCCGGGCGACCATTTCCTGCCGGCTCCTCCGTCACAGTCAACTTACGGTCCTGGGAAACAAACAAACAAAACCCACCCACATTAGCCACAGTGCTAAGAACATTCTTCTTTCTTGTGGATGATTTTTTGTTAGTGTAAACTAACATGTGATCACATGACAGGAAATGGGCTCTTGTTAGTGTAAACTAACATCACATGACAGGAAATGGGCTTTGGCAGAGCTATTTCCTCGTCCATTTTCACTTCTTCCTCCGAAATAAAAAGACCGACACAGACATGAGAAGGTGTGAACGGTCCAGACTTACTGAGTAGACCGGCCGAGCTGAAGGAGTGTGATCCCGTGTGCCATTCCCTCGCCCACCTGGGATCTTCAGGGGTGGGAGAGGGGCATCAGGAGCACCACAGAGGCCCTGGGCCGCGGGTACTACTACAGTGCAGGGACAGGCTGCGGAGGGAGGAGGAGCAGAGACACCACAACATCAGGAGAATCCAGAAAATATATTGTAACGTTACAACCCTGAAGAGTCACGGTGACTCACAGCAACTGATCTGGACTAAAATAAATGATTAAACTAGACGTAGACGCTGGTTAGCTAGTTAATGGTAAGTTGGACCCGACCACTACTCAAAGGGTCTGCCCCTCACTTTGTGAACCAAATTTTAGAGACCTGATGTTTAACAACATGCTGTGTTTTCTATGCTAACAGTTATCCTACAGTTAAATTGTTAAAAACTCAACATATTGTGGTGCCTATAGTACCGCAATACTATCGTATCATTCTTACCAAATCACCCCCTGCTTTTTTGGACTTCTTTTTAAATTATTTATATCACCTAATGCAAATTATTGATAATGATCATTCATATTCGTTTATATACGAAAACAATTGTATTTATCATACGTGACCAGATAATCATTTCAGACTGTGATATCTGTGACCACTGACACATCTTGTAAACACAACAAACTAAATGCCGACTGGAATCGCTATGAGTCATCAGCTTCAACCACACTGGCTAACCACTAATTTATCTACTAAATAAGTGATAACAAACATCCTGTGTGTGTTGTTTCTCTACTGAAAATAAATGTATCTTTAATTACTGACCACTATTATCTAGAATTGAATTTTTATGAACTTAATTAATGAGTAACAGATAAACTGTTAAATAAATTAGCCTTCATCGTCTCCAAACACATTTTATCTTTAAAATGCGACTAAAATGGCGGATATATCAACTTCTTCGCCTTTAAAGACCGGGCCAATTAATTAGGAACAATTGCGACACTTTGGACGGACTGGAAATATTAAAAGTTTGGTGTTATATGACGACAGATAAACATCTCGCTCTTGTTTCCACTACACTACAACCCACTACCCGGGGCTAACATCTCGCGAGATGTAACCTGTTAACCTGACAGTTACGTAATAACAGACTTGACTCAGCTGGTAACTCACGGGACCCTTAAGAGTCACAAGCACGCGCTTAGATTCCATCCTTTCGACATGTTCTTCTGTTATTTTTTAAATAAATTTAAATTATATGCTTTAATATTCTGTAAACATTGTATCACTAGTGGTTTCAAACGCTAAGTCTGACATGAGCGTAGATACCGTATCTCCTTAAAGGTGTCTTAAGAAAACGGCCTATAAAAGAACTATTGTAACGCAGGTTTGGAGTAGTTTAACAATTACTTTTTTAATAAAAGTGTGTTGGTTTATATGACCTCTGTGTATTTTCTTTGTGTATGAAAGTTTTTGTTTTCCTATTTTCTCCTCGTGACGTAACATGTTTAACGACGTCCACGATCGACGCTAGCTAATTTGACGACTGTCGTCATTACTCGTCAGTCAAAAATACTTATTTTAAAGTTGGCAGTTTTGAAGATGGGGTCAAACGTATGCGCGATTTTGATTAAAACACCACATGGCTGTTTTGGGATGTTACAATGAAACTAAACAACAAAATACGTCGGACTTCCGCTTATTTTCGGCGTCGGCTAGCCCTGTTAGCTTAGCTACCCCTCCCCCAACGTCACGGTTAGCATCTAAGGTTGCGCTGTTTTCCTCTTCGTTTACTTACTTCCCAATCATGTCACAGATTCCGCTTCCTAAATCCGCCATGGTAGTTAAAGACTGATGTTTTCCTTCCTTCTCACGAGCAAAGCAATGACTGTTTAGGATCCGCTGGAGGTTGGATTTTACCATCCGGCCTCGGGTAGAGACACGACGGGTTGACTGCTCTCTGCTATGCTCTGCTGGGAAGTGATCGGACAGATAACTGCAGACGATACAAGAGGGAGGAGTCAAGTTACCTAAAACAAACACTCACAACATTTATTTTGCGATGTCAAAATAAGACACCAAATAAAGGAATATAAAAATTAGTAAAACAGACAGAAACGCGCTAAAAAAAATCAAAACACCAAAACAGGACTATTCCCTTTATCCACTTTACATTAAACAAACACACACTTCTTATCAAATGACAATAACACTTTTGATAGGCTAAGCTAATCAGGCTGATGACGTTACATCTTTTGAGTTGCACTACTGTCACGAGGCCAATTTTCACAATGAAATTTACAAAAAAAAAAGTAAAAATAAACAAAACTAAGTACATGACCCTAGTAGTGAACACACAACAGTTTACTTACCACTTACCATAGCTTAGTAAATATAGCAAGTTGGTAGTATTTTTATATAATCCTTCGATTAATTTTTTTAAAAACATTCTCGCTTATTACAAATTTCTTACGAAACTTGACACTTTCTATATTTTGAGCTTGAAACAATCAATCATAAAAATACCTCTTAAAATCTCGGCTTCTGGCAATAAATCTGCCTTTATTTTGAAAGCGTGAATATAGCGCTAGCTGCGCTGCAGCATAAAATGTTGTCTAGCTTCACACTAAAGTTTAGCAGCAAAGCTAAAGCTGCTAACAGAAAAAACAGCCTGTGTTTGTTGGATTCTGGTTGGCTGCAGGCTGTAGTGTTTACAAGAGGGCGTCTCATGGAAAAGTACTGAAGACGGAGAGAGAAACTTGTAACAAAGACGCTATGCCTACATCGATTTAACAATTAGACAACCGATTAGTCGGCGTAACTCGTCATCATATTTCAGCTCATGGCCATTTTGGTTCGGTTTATCAGTGTTGTCACTCATAGATGTGTATTTTTTATAAATAAAGTATGTTTAAGTGGGACTGAGTTTTGTCAGATATAAACGTCATTGTTGCAAATTACAAATATCATTTAAATGATCTAACCATACAGATACGATAAGAACTATTTCTAATACGTACTAAGCATTTAGTTAGGTTATTTAACTTGTTTTTTGTACTCTAGACATTTAAAAAACATTAAAATGTATTTGTTTATAAAGGGTTATTTATGTTACACTTACCTAAATAAACCCTTAAACCAGTCAGTGAAACATTTGAACATCTTTGGGTGCAGGTTACGTGAGATTATACACCCATGTATTGTAGACATATAACAACAAGGTAAAGTGTTAATAATCTACTTCACTGTAACCCCTTCGTATAACTCAATAAATGTAACGAATGAACAGCATATAACGCTAAGGTTTTAAAAAAAGTGATGGAATACTCACTTTTAAAGAAGTGATGGAATACTGTGTAATGTGAAAGGATCAATGGAACATTCTTCCAGATCAAAGACTTCAGAGTCCACATCTTCATAAACGTATTTTGGCCCAGGTCACCTTAAGAATTTGCAGACATATTAATAGTTATTGTAAAACTTTAAACGAATAAAACGGATTAATGGTCTATTATTGTATGATTTATTTTGTTTGTCAAATTCAATGCCCACTTTGAAAACAAAAATGCGCTGACACAAGCGTCCATACGGGGGCGCCAAAGAAACAGTTGTCCATCGCCTCTCTTCTCTATTGTAGCGTTCCCCGTCTGCCTGTCAGATGTATTTTGTCCCTCGTCGTGCTCTGTCGGTCATCACCAGCAAAAGGGGGGGAAAGGCAGCGTCGTCTGCGTAAGAGACTTTCTGCAGCTGAATGAGCTGATGCACTGCTGCCGCCTCAAAGATGGAGTTCGACACCGCCGTCCGGAGAATAAAGCCGTTCGGAACGAACAGTTGTGCTTCTCAAGATAACAACGGCTCCCACGAGCAGTGCGGGGATAACGGCTACAGCGGCTGTGACCAGAAGAGGAAGCCCGAAGTGAGGCTCTACCTGCTGCGGGAATGTCCGGCAACAGTGCTGGTGTGTGTGTTTATTTTGGTGCTGTGGGCACTGGTTCACCTGTCGTTGCAGCAGCTCGTCATTGGAAAACCGACCGGAGATTTCAACGCAGTGAGAGCCAGGTGAGCGTTGACGGTGCTGTGGGGTTTTTTTTTTGGGACTTTTTCAGTACGATTTTGTTCTGTCAGCGCCGGAGCCGCTGCCGCGCTAACCTTTCCTCCAGTTAAAACAGCCACAGACCCGCCTAGAAACCACTGCCGTGTGTCCCCTTCACCTCCACTTTGATCTCCAAGGTAACCTGTGGGACACAGAGCAGCGTGTGGCGGTTAGAAGCGTTAAGTGCAGGTGAAGAAGGAAGACAGAGACTCCACGGCTGCTCGACCGGAGCCAGGGTTTGTTATTTTGCGTAGCTACGCCGTACCCACCGTTTAAAACGGTTTACTACTAGGCTGTCAAACCCCCTTTTTTAACCGGGGGCCTCATCAACAACACAGTTCCCCCTTGAAGGGCCGGTTGTAAATGAAAGACTTTGTTACATACGAACAAATCCTCAGAATACCCACAACAATCTCCAACACTAGCAGCTCAGCCATACAGATTAGCTGAGCTGCAGTTTTCAGTTTTCTGTGTAACAAAGCAGAGGCAGGGATTAAGGCTGTGCAGCTGAAGTCAAGCAGTGGGATTTGTCACCGTTTGCCTGGTTACTGGCAAAGATGCATCTGTGGAACAATTAGTCTTGGCTCTCGGCTCCTCTGGCCTCAGTAATGGCTGTCATAAAGTCGTACAGTCCACGGACAAATACTGAGGATTGAGCCAGGACTCAAAAGTAGGGATGTCCAATATTAACCTTTAGCCGATTTTCGATGTCGTCCAAAACACCTCATTTTTAATTCTGATATAGTGGTGCAGTGGTGGCCTGTTGGTTAAGTAAGTTTAAGTGTCACCTGATCACTAAGGCGATGGGTTAGCATGCTCCCCCTAGAGGAAAAAAAATGAAATACTATTGAGCACCTGGTCATAGTTATTTGTCTGTACAAATGACTGTATGAGTTGCCGGCACGAGTACTAGCACTGCATGCAATCGTGGGATTATTCAAATAAAATGAGCTGCAGTGCTGCCACCTAGTGAATTTCACTTTCATATACAGCTGATCTTCCCCAAAACTGCTTTTTAGGGCCGATATCATTTGGCAAAACCCCAGCATTGTGTTATGAGGTTTTCATTATCGGAGGAAAAACCGATATCGATTCTTACAGATATTACATCATTATACTAATATCGGACAAATAACGATAATATTGGTCACCGATATTTTCGGACTTCCCTACTCAGAAGTATCCAGAATACAGCGTGAAACCAAAATAAACTAAAATGAGAGCAATATTTTATCCAGTAGAAAAATAAATTGCTGTTGTTTTTTTTCATTTCTCGTAGACGACACTTGAAAAATAAAATGCTGTTGTTTTTTTCATTTCTCCTAGACGACACTTGACACAGATCACTAGCGTTGGCCCGAGGCCAGTGGGCAGCGAGGAGAATGAGGTCCTGACAGTGGGCTACTTGTTGGAACAGATTGAACAGATCCAGGTGGAGACGGCGCTCAGCAACCATCAGCTCAGCGTGGACGTGCAGCGGCCCACCGGCACATTTTCCATCGACTTTCTTGGAGGCTTCACCAGTTTCTATGACCGGGTCACCAACATCGTTGTCAAGCTGGAGCCTAAAGGGGGCGCTAAGCATCTCATGCTCGCCAACTGCCACTTCGACACAGTAGCCAACAGCCCAGGTATAAACACGTTACGTGTCATTAGTCGAGGGTGTGTCCACTAACTCATTAACCTAACCTAACGTGCTGGTACAGGCGGAAGACGGTCACATACAGACACACGTGAAACGCCAGGGTGTAGTCACCTGATGCAACAAAACCTCGTCATTTCAATTAAAGCTCCTGCAGGTTGTCGTAGGTACTGTATTTAACGTTAAGGTAAGAATTTAAGGGGGTTAGTGTGCGTCACAAAGGCTGCTGTGTTTCTGCCTGCAAGTCATTTCTCTGGCCCTCATAATAATCAAAAGTCTATAATCACACCAGCAGGGGGCGTTACCTGTCACTGGCTGCCGTACAATAACCCGGTCACTTACAGATACTTACTAATCCAACCCAAGTCCATAATCTTTAAACCTCAAAATGCTCTCTGCGAAAAATGTTTCCACAAGTATAGCAGTACCAGGAACACACACACACACACTCAGTAACACTCCCAAACAAACACACACATACACACATACACACATATGTGCCTTCATGCTTTTAGAGGAAATTGATCTAAGAGGTGTGTGCCTTCAGACTTTTAGAGGAAATTGATCTAAGAGGTGTGGACCAGGAAAATCATTCTCACAAAAACATTCTCACGTCCGCTGCTGCCTGCGGGACTCCATCATATGAAAGACTGAATGTGGTGTTAATGTGAGGCAGCAGTAAGACTGAGCGTGAATGAATGAATTCACCAGATCAGCAGTGAACACATCAAACCACTCCCCTCCCCCACTCTCTCTGCCCCCCTCCCCTGAATGCACAGTTGACAAAGCTGAAGCACATGATGTGTTTTTGGTTCTCTGAACCTTCAGCCATCGCTCGGTCAAAAAATGTTTCGGACTTTCCTGATTCCCTTTTTTTTCTTCTTTCACTTCCGCTCTTTTATTACCTTCGACCTCTGAGTGAAATGACACAAACACAACAGTCAACTGATGACAGGTCAGAGAAAAGTCAAATGAAGTTGAAAATGTTAAACTTCAGGAGACAATGAAAAGAAATCCCCCCAAAATATAACAAAACATAACAGGTCAACAACAGGTCAACCAGTTTTCACCCCCTAAAAGCTAAAGGTTAGCCTTTTTAAATAATAGCTAGCCAGAAGATTACTTAATGTTAAAATGAAATGTTGCAACAAAATTTTTAAATAGGTGACATGATGTTTTTTTAATATTTATATATATAAATAAAATTACAAAAATATTACTTAAAAAGTCCACGACTTGCGGAACAAAACACAACAGGCAAAGTTAGCCTGAATGTATATATATAAGAAAAATGTGTTAAAATTACTTAAAAAAAAAAAAATTCCCCAAAATATCTTAAAGCTAAAAACTTGTTTAAAATGTTTATTGGCTGAGAACAACTGAAAGTAGTAAAGTCAATAACATACTGTAACTACAGGTAGTATAAGTATGTACAGTATAGTATATAGTAAATACTATACTATAATATACACCAATTTATACTATATAGTATATAGTTTCAATTGGTGCTAAAATGTGGAAAAAAAATAATCTGAACATTTTTTAGTATATAGTAAATACTAAAAAAATACTAAAAAAATAATCTGAACATTTTTTCAAATAAATCAGTGGAAAAAAAATAATCTGAACATTTTTTCAAAAAGGATTATGAGGCTTCATATGTGACAGGATCTCAGAGTCTTTGTTTTCTCACCTGCTCTCTCTCTGCTCTCTCTCTGCTCTCTTGGTCGTCGTGTTAGGAGCCAGTGACGATGCAGTGAGCTGCGCAGTGATGCTGGAAGTCCTTCACTCTCTGGCCAATCAGTCCTCACCGCTCCGCCATGGAGTCATCTTCCTCTTTAACGGAGCGGAGGAAAACATCCTGCAGGTGAAACCACATGGACACACACACACACCCACACACACCCTCTGAGTGGATTCTCCTTCTCACATTAAATTTTAAATATTCTCATCTCCTCCTGATGTTTTCCTCTTTTTTTTCATGTTTTTTTTCTCCCTCCTCTCTCTCTGTCTCTGTCTTATCTTCCTGTCCGACTCTCCAGGCCAGTCACGGTTTCATTACCCAGCATCCTTGGGCCAAGCAGGTGCGAGCCTTCATCAACTTGGAGGCTGCAGGTGTTGGGGGCAAAGAGGTTGTTTTTCAGACGGGTAATTCACCTTCATGTTTTATTTATGGCTCTGCCTAATGTCTTATCAGCACATTTCCTCTGGTCTGCTGTGAATGTGCGCTGTCTAATAACAGAGGTTTTTATTTTCCAACTGCAGCTCTGAAAATATACTCACACACAGTACTGCAGTTACGTGTTCGGGTTTTTGTTTTTTTTTCCAGCACCTTCATACGTTTGTTGACTGATTTAATCAGACGGTTGAATATATAATCCGCCTGAGATACCGTTTGAGTGTAACGTTACATGATGGCTCTGTCTGACATCGTAGAAAAAAACCAACTCAACGCTCACTGCAGTCGTTACCTTTCTGTCGTCCTCCAAGGTCCAGAGAACCCGTGGCTGGTCCAGGCCTACGTCCATGCGGCCAAACATCCTTTCGCCTCTGTGGTCGGTCAGGAGGTTTTTCAGAGCGGCATCATTCCCTCCGACACCGATTTCCGTATTTACAGGGACTTCGGTAACATCCCAGGTGAGACTCCTTCGGTTGAAGTTGTTGTTTGTTTTCCCCCCTTGTCCAAGAATCACGTTTTTTAATAAATGACCTGATGTCCTCGACTTCCTTTCCCTGGAAATCTGACGGAATCAAAACAAGTAAAATCTGATTCAGTTTTTATACCAAATGGCCATTTTCTGCACTTTTGATATTTTCTGTTTTTAGTAAATTAGCTCATCACACATCATCTGTGCAGGCACAGAGGCATTTTGAGTTAGCAACACTTTAGTAGAAAAAAATGGCAAATTGTGTTGTTCTAAAATTAAAAAGTAAAAAATTTAAAGACAGTTTAGTGTTGTATTGTTTCACAAAACAACAAAATCACATCACTGTTTTCTCTTTGCTGAGAGGACTCCAGGTTCGGTCACATGGTAGTTCAGGTTGAGAATTCACTCACCCCTTTTTCACAACATTGATGTGTTTGATTGACAGGCATCGACCTGGCCTTCATCGAGAACGGCTTCATCTACCACACCAAGTACGACACCCCCGACCGCATCCTGACAGACTCCATACAGAGAGCCGGTACGGAAGTCAGCACACCTGCACCCACACCTTGCACTTCATGTTCTCGCCGCCTCCCACCCCCTCACGCCGCCGCTGACGCGACCGTCTCACTGACACTGAAGAAGTGCGTGCCCACACGCTTTTTACTTGGCCTCATTCTTCAGTCTCCTGTTGCTAATTATGTTTGCTTTACTTAGCACAGAATCCAGTCAGTCAGCACTTAAATCACAGACACTTTGGCATCCGTCCCATCTTCTTCCTCAGCGGCTAGCGGACGTCACCCTCTTCGTCTCCTGTGCGCAGCAAAGTGAGCGTGAAGGATGTGGAGACAGAAGAGACAGAAAGTGGCTTTTCAGAGAGAGTGTGTGTGTGTGTGGGGGGGGGCAGATAAGGAAAGTGTGAGTGTAGGAAGAGGGAAGCAGCAGGAACTTTGATTTAAATAGAACCTGTTTAAAGATATGCTGTGTGGAATTTAGCGACATCTGGTGGTGACATTAGGGGCTCAGATTAAGCCCCCCCGACCCCCCCATTGCCTCACCATTCCTGTCCATCCTAGCAGTGAATCCTTGCTCGTCATTGGTTTTGCCTTTGGTAAAAAATAAGAAGAATTTAAACAAAAAATTGACTAAATTAACGTCATTTACCAACACGTGACCCCTTTGGTAAAAAATAAGAAGAAATGTGTCAGAATTTAAACAAAAAATTGACAAAATTAACGTCATTTACCAACACGTGACCAACATTTTTAGCCAAACAGAACAGAATTCTGGGATATTCTGACCTTATGGGCAACTACATGTTGTTTCTTCTGTGTCGGTGTCAGTCTCTACCATGTAAGGACGGGACAATGGAGCTCTGTTTTGCCTCTGTGTGTGTGTGTGTGACAGAGAGATGAAGACCAAGTCTGTAGTCTCTGCAGTTATACAACATTTGTTCACAAATGGGGCAACGTGGGACGTGTAGTGGGCTAGCTGGAAAAAAAAAGAAAAAGAAAGAGAAAACGGCTGCTGTCGGCTTCCCAGGATGTAGATGAGTAATGAGTTGACATGAAGGATCAATACTGGGCCACTGTGTTGGTACAGAGGCCTGAGGCTGAGGGTTCGCGGTTAACAGTTCACATGACAACAGACTGACCTGACACTGTTTGTCAACTACGGTGTGTGTTATTGTCAATGCATGATTGAAAAAGGAATATTTTTGGTTTAAAAAGAGGAAAACAATGTTGGTGTATTATCATGGAGGAGGTTGTACTTTGGTTGTAGTAGAGTGGGAAGGTGAGTGTCAGTACTTTATGTATGGGTTATAGCTGTTATCTGCCAATGTAAAAGAGAGAGAGAAAGAGAGGGAGAGAGAGAGAGAGATACCCAGACTGACTGGCTCTGGGTCAGCAGGTGNNNNTCTGTATGTGTCGTACTGGTGCACATTGATTTAACAGCACTCTCTGTCGGGCTAATGATTTAAAAGAAAAAAAAAAAACACATTAGTTTTACAACACAATAAAAAAACCGTCTCACATCAGAAAATATTGAAATTATTCCTGTGAAAAACTCAAAAGCATGTTTTGTGGTTTTGAGCCCAGATAATTCTAAGAGAGCAGAAATTATGACAAGAAACACCAGGAGAGGATAAAAAAATGAGGATTTAAAAATGGCAAAAAATAAATAAATAAAAAAGATGAGCCCATTTGTTGTGATTAGAAACAAAATGAGTAAATGAATTAAAAATATCACATAAATATGAATTAAAGAAAGTAAGAAATTTCATTGGGGGAAAAATGAATCTTACACCTGAAGAAGGGCCATGTTTGGCCCTCAGACCAGATATTGGACACTCGATTCGTCATCACTCTTTAAAGGATGATTTTTTGTGTCATTTCCTTCTTTCCTCCTTGTGGCAGAAACCTAGAACAACAACAGGGATATTTTACTCTCATGTACTGTGTACTCACCGTCGCTGTCTCTTTCCAGGTGACAACATCCTGTCGGTCCTGAAGTACCTGGTGACGTCAGAGCGACTGGCTGATTGGTCGGAGTACCGTCATGGCAACATGGTATTTTTTGACCTGTTGGGGGTGATCGTGGTGGCGTACCCAGCCCGCGTGGGCACCATCCTCAACTACATTGTAGCCGCAGCCACCTTCCTCTACCTCGCCAAGAAGGCATCACTCCCGGGGAACGGTGGTAGGAAAAAAACAGATGACACGTGTGTGTGAGTGTGTGTTTTCCGTTGTTGTTATGGGACTCAGTCCTTGTTCTTTTTTGTTTTTCTTTTTTCTCCTCTAGGCGGCCGCTACTTTCGCAGCCTCGCCTGTGCCACAGGTGTGGCGGTCCTGAGTTGGTTCATCACTCTGGTGTCGGTGCTGATCGTAGCGCTGCTCGTCACGTTGATGGGCCGCTCCATGTTTTGGTACAACCACTTCTACGCCTGCATCTGTCTGTACGGTACGGCAGCCACGGGGAAGATGATCTTCATCCACACCCTCGCCAAGAACTTTTACTACGGGGTGAGTCACGTACTTTTACTTTTGACTTAGGGCGGGAGAAATTATCGATACACTGAAATATTGCCGTATTTCGTTTCACGATACCATATTGATATTCAAGGGCTCTGTGTTGATTTGTTATTATCAATTAACGTGCAACTATTCATGGTGTTGGTTTACATCGTATCTGTTGATGTTGCGGAAAAAAGGTTTGTTATGGAAATATTTGGAAGTATTTGCGCCAAACGATCTTTTTTTATTTGTTTTGTTTTTGTTATTTTTTACTACTTTTTCCTACCATGAAATTGTTAAAAAAAAAAATCGTTGCAACTATGGTTTTGCACTATATCACAATATATTGTGACGTTGTTCCTGTTTCGCGATACATATCGTATCGTCAGTTCCTTCGCGATACACTAACCTTAGGTGCAGACAAATTTTTTTTTTTCTCTGCGTGTTTTCGTTAACTCTTCTCGTTTCCTGCTCTTCTCTTTCTGGATCTTCTCTGTCTGATGCTGCTGTCGTTTTCTCTCCTGGTGTAAAACACAGTAGACGGAGGATCAGCTTTTACAGTTCTAGTTGTAATGTAAATTAATTATTAAATGATCATTTTATGTTGCTGTGCCTCGTCTTGAATGACAAGAAACCAGTTCACACCAGCGTCTGCCGCTTGTTTGTGCCGATGAAAATGACGTCCGCCTTCATCAGCTGAATATGTAAAGGCTGATGTGCTCATTTCTCAGGTTCTCAGAAACTCATTTAGTCATAATTCACCAGTCAGTCATTAAGCGTTCACTACAAACACAGACATTGTCAGGTCAATGGCAGGAAAGGGCAAAAAAAAAAAAAGGGACATTAAGGACAGTTTTGTCCAGAGGGAAGTTGATCAGCCACCGTGTGACCTCTGCTGTAAATCACGTCTAACGTCGGGTCCAAAGGTGAAACATTTGCCTCGTCGTTGAGGCTGAGTGAACGTTGAAAAAGTCGTCGTATCTGTAGCCAATCTTGATTTGTATCATAAAAAAACAAACACTTTTTGCTTCATGGAGCAAGTTCAACATATTAGTGCTGGGGCCATTCAGTTCAACACAGAGCTTTCCTTTGTTTTTGTATGAAAAAACAAAAAAAAGGGAAAGTCTGTGAATTCCTCTCAGCCTCGCGTCTCCATGTGTCCTGCTCTGTTTGTGTTCCAGAGCAGAGAGAAGGAAACGGTTTCGTTTATTTTACCCTATAGTGGTTACAAAACAGCAAGTCCTATTGTAGCTTAGAGAGAGAGAGAGAGAGAGTGTATGTGTGTGTGTGGGGGGGGTGAGTATGTGCTAATAGGTGTGTCAGTCATGTGATGAACCCACTCACTGTGAGCCTGTTGATGTGCAGACAGATCATTTTCAGGTCTGATAACGGCCGACCGTTGGCAAAAGAAAAAAAAAAAAAAGTATTTTCTTCCCAGTCATGTGCTTAAGGTTCTGTTGCAGAAAAAAAATAGTTTTTAGTTTGTTACTCCAATTTATTTTATGTATATTTTATGTATATAAGTCGACTCAGCGGCAAAGAGAAGCTGAAGTGTGTGTTTTTCTGTCTGTAAAATAGTAACGCAGTGATAGACCAATAAAAATGATCCTGCAAAATGAGACAATAATCACCTGCTGAGCTCAAGTTCACGCTGCTGTGTCTCTGTGGTCTTGTGACCGTGATGTTTTCAAACCCTCTGGTCACAGAAAGAGTACATTTGCTCGTAAGTCACTGTTCTGGTTAAACAAGAAAGACACTGATGAAGGTGACACTTCATCTGCCGTCTCTGAGTATACGGAGACAGGGAGAGAAAAAAAAAAAGACGATGGCGACGGTGATAAGGATGACGATCTCGTCACGGGCAGGAATCTCAAACAATAATCAGGAGCAGAATTTGTTCCAGTGGGCCACGCCCTACAGATTGAGAATAACATGCGTACGGGGAGAAGTCGGCGCTCTTCCAGTGAACTCAAACACAGGCCCCAAATGGAAAGGCAGCGTCTCAGCAGTTCAAATGTTAGCATACCTGAATAGTACAACAAACACTGGAGCGACCAGTGAACCAGAGCTGTTTTTGCTGTAAGACGAGACACTTAAAACACTTCCCCACTGTGTGACCCAGGTGGTAAACGCGGTAAAATCTTTGTTTCTTTTTCTGAGTATTATAACTAGAAACGTCCGATAATATCAGCCAACCGATATTAGCATAATTCTGTAATATCTGTAGGAATCGTTTTCGGATTTTCCTCCGATAATGAATCCCGATAATGCAATGCCTGGATTTCGCCAGATATGCTGAAATTCTTTTTTTGTACAGACAATGCTAATTTGTCGAATAAAAATAGGTATATGTTTTAATTCCACAACAGGAGATATGTCATGTGACCTACAAATAGTTTGGGGGAAGAACTGCAGCGTGTATCGGTTGATATCGGAATTAGAAATTAAGCGTTTGTACAATATCGGCATATCGGATATTGCCAACAAGCTAATATCGGACATCCCTAATTAAAACTGATTTCCCTTTGCTCACACAGAAAATTAGCTGACTTGTCAGTATTAGTTTGAAAAAGTATTTGCGGCTAAATCATACCTTTCAAATCATCATTAGCAAATGCTAATAACATTCAAATAAACATTTGTCTTGCCTGTGTGTGTCTTTCCTGCAGGGCGTCCGCCTGGTGGAGCTGGGCGATCTGTATTTTGACGTGAGTTTGCTGCTGTGGTGCTGCAGCCTGGTGTGGTTGACGCAGCAGGACCTGTGTTCAGCCTACGTCCCCATGCTCATGGTGGCCTTTCCCCTGGTCACCAGACTGCTGCTGGCCAAGGAGTTCAAACACAAAGGTAGGAACGCTCAACATTAGTCTCATTTGTGATAAATCTGTACATTGATTTAATCTAAATGGATTGTTGTGTTTTACATTTTTGGTTTGTTTATTATTGGCAGGAGCATCATTTAAGTACAGTGTATTTTACCTGCTGGGCCTGGCGTTGCCATACGTCCACTTCATGTTCCTCATCTGGGTGGTGTTTGAGATCTTCACACCCATCATGGGGCGCAGTGGCACGGAGATCCCTCCGGAAGTGGTGCTGGCCTCCCTGGTCACCCTCACCACCATCTTCCTCTCCTCTTACTTTGTAAGAATTTTGACATTTTTTAATTTGACTATAACAGTTCACGTCAAGGTTCAACATCAGAAAAAATGAAATATTAAATATATATTTTTAAAAAAGGCGAACTGAGATTGAAAGTGAGTAGTCATTCAGTTCAGTTCTTCAGACATGAAACTGAAATCTTACAACAAATTTCTGTTTCACAGTGAAGACAGAAAAGGAGGAATTGAAACACTTGATTATTAGGGCTGTAAGAAAATAACGACACTGAAATGCCGCAATATTTTGTCTCATGACAGCTTTTTAGTATTCTACAGCCCTGTAGGATATCAGCACGATTTTTTTATTAACAAATAACATGCAAATATTCATGGCATTGGTTCATTTTTCGCTTTGCATTCGACCGTCCAACTGCTTGTCGACGCTACAGGGACTGTAAAGATTTGTATACTTGGAGTTAAAAAATGTGTTTGTTTTTTTTATTCATTTGTTTATTTAAAAAATCGTGCAAATTATTTGATTTATCAGCTAGTGATTCCAAATGTAACCTGATGTTCAGATGGAACAGCATCTCCAGTAACAACCGTTGTCTGTCACAGCTACATTTTATTTACTTGGTCCGGAGCACCAAGTGGATCCTGATTGGTCTGGGCTCTGTCTTCATCGTCTTCTTCCTGTTGGTGTCTGGCGGCTTCTTCTTTCCTTACTCAGGAAGTCCAGAGAGTCCTCGACCAAAACGTGTTTTCCTACAGGTTTGTAATCACAAGCACGCACTGTTACAAAACATAAGAAGATAATTCAATTTGGGCAATTTTTTTTAAGTAGTAGAAAAAAGTGTGGGATCAATAAAGTTCAAATTATGATTAATATTATTATTAGAAAACGGACAAATCCATCTGGTCCTGAAAAAAAAAATCCTTGTTTTGTTATTCATTTACACCGTTAAACCATGGTCACTTTTCACTTTCATTTGGAATTTTTTTTTTTTTTTTCCTGCACGAGGTTTTTTTTTTTGCAGATAGCAGACACTTGTATGTTGCTGGTAGTTCTAGTCTACATCCTGGTCTTCAGTCTTAGATGGAGGAAATCTAACACCCAACATCTACTCCATGATGTTGATGCCAAATATTTCATTCATTCTTTTCCTGTGTCTCTTTTGACTGTGTGGTAAATATCTCTTAGAGACCAAACCCACACAGTGATGTCATACAGTATCTCACTGTTGTTTCATAGTTAGAAATGCAGATGTTTGAAAAAAAAAAAAAGAAGCAGAGAGATAGTAATTTGTTTTGTTTTGTTTTTTTGTCTGTCTTCCTGCCCTGCAGCACACAACAAGGACTTTCCACAACCTCCAGGGCCAAGTGGAGAGTCAGGACTCGGGTCTTTGGATCAACAGTTTCGACTACACCGGTATTCAGCACATCACGCCCATCATCCCCGAGGTCAACGACAGCATCCGCACCCACTGTCAAGAGGACCGACCCTTCTGCGGCTACCCCTGGTTCCTGCCTGTGAAGTTCCTCAGCAAGTCAGAGGCCCAGCGCTCTTTGTTTGACATTTATGTAGTGTTGACGTCCTGACGTGTCATTGTTACCCTGAGCGTTGTGTTGTGTTTGCAGGAAGAACTGGTACCTTCCTGCTCCAGAAGTGTCTCCCAGCCTTCCTGTGGAGTTCAGCCTGGTGTCCAAAGAGGAGACGAGGTGGGGGACGATCAAGATGACCTTCAGTGCTAAAGGTCAGGAGCATGTACGGAGCTGAAAAAAAAGAAAGGATACAATAGATGTTTACAGTGAACCTAACAGAAAAGGGACTTTTCATCACTGTACTTGTGTGTAACCTTTGTCAGGACCCAGTCACATGTCTCTGTACCTGATGCCGCACAAAGGGGCGAGTCTGTCCACCTGGTCATTTGGAGACGGGACGCCTCAGTTTGACCTCAGTGGGGAATATTTTGTCTTTTATTCTCACGGCCTCGATGCTCCAACGTGGAGCTTTTGGTTTGAAATACAGGTATTATTTCTACACCCTTCACAGATCAGGAATTCCAAGCCTGTAATGTTGGTGTTGTCTTTAGTTTAATTAATACCAGTAGGGGTCGCCACAGCAGTTATATTTATTTGGATTTTAGGTGATGTCAAATCTAGAGCCCTCTAGTGGCTATCTTTGCAACACTCTACCTCCTATAACAACAGTGACCGTGACAATAACCATAACCATCTCTCGTCGTTAGCCTCCAGCAAATCCAGACCCATCCGGACCTGAGGGAATGATCTCCGTCGCCATCTCCTGTCATTATTTCTTTGGCAAAGACCAGCGGACTGCAGAGCTGGAGAAAATCCTCCCGAGGTTCCCCCCGTGGGCCTTTCCTTCGTATTGGGTCAGCACCTACAACATGTACCGATACTGAGGGACGGCACGTCATCACTCCGCATCGCAGAGACAGATGCCGAGGAGAGTAGTGACCTGCAGGGCGGCAGTGCAGAGCAGAGAACAGAGATATCAGGCATTAGTACGAAGGACTGAGCCCTGAGGCCTTTTTCACACTGACACAATCGAGAGCATTCACACCAACGCACACACACTCAAACACACACACGCACATCCAAACAAGCGCTCCCTCCCTGCCGGACAGACCCACATCACTGTGTCAGGTGGCTCTGTGGCGAACGAGCAGGAAGAAGAGCTGAGAAATCCACCAGACTGAACGGACAAACGATTCTACGTTCTGTTCGACCTCTGTTTCAGAAGAGGCAAAAGGGGAGGGGGACAACTGGGGGTCAGGGGATGGGTTTTGGGGATGGTGTTGATGGAGGGAGAAGGGGGTGGAGGGATGGGGTCCTTTATCTGATTTGAAGCATCCAATCAGATTATTTCTTTTTTTGTTTTTTTTTTTATAAGTGATCGGAGAACGAGTTTCCACGGTCACTCAGCCTGGCCGTGACGGTCGGGTCGTGGTGAATGTAACCGGTTTTATACCATTCATACCTGGTGAAAGGTGTAGGAGGAAGTGGACGTTTCACTGTGGATAAAAACAGCTTGGCCGCAGTGGAGAGGAAAAAAAAAAAAGTTGAGTTCTTAAATCCCACTGTCTGAAAACATTTACGTTGACGCCACCTGTCTGGTGGTGACAACATCACAGGCTTAAACACTATGTGACTGCAGTCGGTTTCACATTCAGAGCTGTGAAGTTGCCCCTCCTTTCCCAGCTTCACTGCACAGTAATGAGACTTCCCTGTGGAATTTAAATTTAGTCAGATTCTCTACGGTTTAAAAAAAAAATCAGATTGGACTCAGGAGACAAGAAGCCTGTTGAGACAGCTCTGTTTTTTTTTGTTTTTTTTTATTTACTGACCTAATCTGTTGTGCCTTTTCTTTCCATCTCCCTGCCTTTTCCTTTGTCTTCCTGAAGAAGTCATGTCCCATGTCCTCCCCCTCGCCCACCTCACCCCAACCCTGTGTCTCCACTGTCCTCTGCAAACTTAACGTCAACATGCACTGGCTGTGGTTGTTGTTTTTGTTTTTGTATCTGCGATGTGTTCTGTGTGAAAACTTCTCATATTCCCACCTCGTGCAATAGATCACGAATGAGACAGTGTCGATATTCAACAAGGGTTAGGACTAAAAAAAAAAAACTGCTAAAATGTTCTGTAGTGGGGGGGAGAAAACCCAGACACACAACTTTACACCTCAACTGCATCTGCGTCTGTCACATACGAAGGTTCCCTAGCGTTATAAAAAAAACAGTACTTTAAATAAAAATATACTTTAGAAATTGAAATTATAATTGGCTTTTTTTTTTTTTAGAATGTAAAGTGGATTCTGGAGATAATCACTTTTCAACTCCATTATGTTTTTGCTTCCTGCATCACGTGGAGTTCTGTTGTGTCTTTTTTTGTCATCCACACATATCACGTCAGTAATCCTGCGTCACCGTTGTTTGTCTGGACATTTTCCACTCAGACTTGTGAGGAAAACGGTCAAATTACACAACTTTTCTGCTGCTTGTTTTTTTTTTTTTTGCCAGTCCATACATTTTCACATCACACCTGACACCACCTGTGCGATTAACTGACAGACACTGAACCCTACCGTCAACGTCCATTTTTTCTTGGTTGTTCTATATTGACACCGTTGGGATTACTTGTATCAAAGGAGGCCTTGGAACTCTTGTTTCCTAAAAGAGACAAAAAAAAAACATGCAGTTATAAAAGCCTAAAAACATCAAGTGCCACTTTGAACAGCGTTTTTACAAATAGTTCCAAGTCACTAAGGTCTTAGGTGTCGTCCGTCAGAGTGTGTGAGAGCGTGGTTTTCTTCTGACGTGAATGAAACGGAGGTGTGAGCTGATGATTCCAGGACGACGTATTCAGTCCTTGATTTTGTGCCGTGACTTTTGATAGGAGTAGGAGTAGAGTTTTTCACGGCGAAATACAATTCCACACACACACCGACAGAAATCTAAAGAACGTCTCTGCAGATTTCTACTGAAAATCTCAATGTTACCTTACGACCAGGGGCTTTTTTCGCTTATTGTCTTGATCTAATTTGCGAACCTGCCTATTCCGAATTTGGTGCGTAAGCAGAATCTACCAGTCTCAAAAACCTTCCTGCATGTTCAAGTTCCTGAAACAAGGTGCAAAATGAGGAGAAAAGAATAGAATCCTGTAAGAACAGAAAAATGACTACAGATGAAAAAAGAAAACAAAACTGACTATGTAAAACACTTTGCTGCTGCTTCAGCTGCGTGTGTTTGCGTGCAGTGTGTTTGAGCGTGTCAGGATGTTGAATATGAAGTGTGAGACTAAAGTGAGACATGGCAGAAAATTGGTTGTTTTCTCGTCAATGGGAGCATGTGGTGAAATATGCAAATAGTTTCTGGGAGAAAAAGCTTTATTAACAAATGTAAATGAATATTTTTTTCTACCTGCGTGTTCAGTGACGTTTGTATGTGTGGTTTTCATCAGTGTGAGAAGAATTCAAACACGGATGGGTAATAGTCAGCTGATCATTAACGCTGAGGCCGACGGGGTTACTGTTTAAATTAATACGTTATGTTTTTGGAATTTTTAAGGGGAGATGAGTAAAAAAAGAAATAACAAGGATATTAGGAGGAGGATGACGTTTAACTGCTGTGAAATTATTTAATCTTTACTGTTGGTGCTTTAACTTTGGAAGCTTTGGGTTGAGGAAAAAAATGTTTTAGTATATTTTTTCTTCTGTTACTCTTCTGATTCTTTCATTTTAAAATCTTAATTTTGTGGCAGAAAAGCTAACGCGACTCTGCTGTAGCTAACGTTTCTTATTCAGTGTACACTCTCACTGACCAATTAAAATCAGACCAATTAAAAGTTTGGCACATTTACTTCAAAGTCTTATGGTTTTGCTGTGGAAGGATGTAATTTTTATTAAATATTTAGTATTGGTTTAATTTCTGTTTTCCCCAACAGTTCTATTCTGTTTTTCCAAAAGTTAAAAATTATTGTAATGGTTTAATTATGGGTTGTTGTTTTTTTCTTTCTAAAGAACTGATCATTTTGTGTGTGATTTATATGACACTTTAAAAATATGATTTTCTCACTTGAACTTTTGTTTGTTTTAATTAATAACATGATGTCAGTTGGTTGTGGAAGGGTAGGCTGGTCTGCGTGGAGTCGACCTGGTTTACAGGGTAAATGTTGGAGGAGGATTTGGGATGATTTTACATTATGCAAAATAAAAAAGATGCCTGAATCCAATTAGCGATTGTGCAGCAATTAAAACATTGTTACGTAATTTTATTTATTTATTTTGTCATTACTTCATTCGTTTATCATTTCACTGTCTTCACACAACTACAAGCAACCGAGACTATTCCTAACTTCCAGGTTGTTTTTTGGTCCTATACATGAACAGTTGCTTAAGAAATGTTCATTAAATTGCAAAATGTTTCCGATAAACTATTCTTCAGGCAGCCATACACGGCTTTAAATCTAATAATTAGCCATATTTTATAAATAGTCTGCTAATAGTTCGGCAGTGGAGAAATAATAAGGCAAAACTAGTAAAACATACAACAAAATAGAAACAATGCTAACGAAAAACGTACGAAATAACTGTCAAAAGCTTTTTTTTTTTTTTTGCCAGGAAGTACTTAAAAAGGCAAATAAGAAAATAAAAGGCATCGCAAACCTAATGTACTTAATATTTAGCACGACGATGTCTATAAAATGGTCAGAACAATATCTTCAAATACAACATTAAGTAGTGAAGAAAATATTTATATGTTTAATGAATAACAAACTCCGAATATTGAACTCACCTAAAAATATTGTGACTGTGAATAAAAACATCGGTAAAATGGAAAACTTTAGCAGGTTGCTACAGGTGCAGCTAGTTAGCTCTGACCGACTCCATGACCACCCAATCACTGGACTTCAGAGTGCTGACGTCATCGTTAAAATTCACTGGACAAAAGTTAAAATTCACTGGAAGATTAGTAAAATTAGATTTTTAAAAAATACAAAAAGACAATATTTAGTAACAACATCTGGTAAATTCCACCCCCCAAAAATGCAATATGTCTGTTAACATATTTTACTGACACACTGAAAAAAAAAAAAAAAACATTTTCTTACCTACATGTCGGGTTAGCTTAGCTTCCACAATCAAAACCAGTGACTCTGGTTCTAAATACAGCAAACTGACACATTTTTTAAAAATAATTTATTGTTCTTTATGTACAAGGAGAAAATAATGAAATAGAAAAACCAAACATGAGTAGAAAAGACAAATGTACAAGAGAATCTTTTTACACTGCATTGAGATATTTGCTGCTGCTGCTGTCCCAGAAACAGGAACCAGACATTACACTTAAACTGTACACAGGAGGGAGAGCGGGAGAAACCAGTAAATAAAATCAAAAATACTCATCTCCATAGGTAAACATCTTAAAGTTTCCCAGGTCAGATTTAAAAATCTAAGCGTTGTCGTGTTACTAACAAGACCGGGGAGTGGGGGGGGGGTGTGTGTCCTGTTTTTGGTGGCACTCTGAACAACAACAGAAGGCCTCTGGACAGTGGAGTCTTTGGTTCATCAAGTCAGCGGTTTTCAAGTCAAGTAAAGTCAACGGTGGAGCAGCGTAGTGTGGCGTCTGGCTTGTTCAGGGTGGAGACATGCTGGCACATTTTCTATACTGAGTGACAACAGTACACAGAGGTGACTGCAGGCATTTCGTCCTCTAAATAAAGTGGAGAGATCAGACGACTTCCTGTTGAAGGCAGTTCATAAAAGATACAGAAACCACGAAGAAGATTCAACACCCAGCTCCTTTGTGTGTGTGTGTGTGTGTGTGTGTGTGTGTGAGAGAGAGAGAGAGAGAGAGATTTGGTCTGTTACAAAAAGACAAAGCAATCAAACATGGATGGGGGAGAAAAAAAAAAGATAAAAATAATATTTTCAATGAATTGCACAAGATAATACTGATGTAACTGTGAGAAACCTTTCAGTGCTTAATGGTTGAGAGACTGTGATAAACTAAAACAGGAAAAGTCATCAGTCAATAAAACAAACCAAGCACAGGTCATCCTTAAGCTATAATGCCAATAAATAAAAGTCATAATAAACTAATACAATAAAATCAATTCCTCATGAGGAAAGTCACCAAACATCATCAATACAATGTGGTACACACACGCACAGAAGCACACAAAAAGTCATGGGGCCCAATCCTTGTCATCGTGTCAAGCTGAGAAAAAGTCAGCCATGTGATATGTTTGAAATGTAAGTCCTGATCACATGATGACCCTCAAGAGCTGAGGCAAAAATGACTTCAATTTTATCCCTTGGATCTGAAAAAATACCAAAGTGTGACTGGTAATACTAACGACAAAGGAATCAAAGGGACGACTATAAAACCAGCTTAAATAACACATGATCTGCATCATCAGACTCAAGGAAGGGGGGGAGGGTTTGAATCTCTTCACCGTAAAGCAAACCCAAATATGGATAAAAATCTGGAAAAATTAACACATCATTTTGGTTTCGAAAGCAAATACTTCACCCAGAGACATTGATCCACTACAGAAGGGTGAAATACATGGAAAGAATTATTGATCAGTGGTTAAAGGTTCTCCTAAAAACCAGACAATTGTGGCCATTTGAACACATAGTGCTGTTTTTTTTTTTTTTAATGTAAAAGAGTTCTGTCAATCATAGTACCCATAGTCTTAGGTGAAAAAAATCATTGCTGTGCAGCTCAAGGTAATCCAAAAAAAAAACAAAAAACTATGCTGCACAACGTGAGCTGCTTTTTCACAGGATGTTACTGGCTGCACAACATGAGCTGCTTTTTCACAGGATGTTACTGTGCACTTTCACCTGGTCCCCGTGAAAAACCAGGTGATACAGTTCTGTTGTACAGACAGTCATGACTCGGCTGAAGCTGCTCGAGTCTGTACATGTCTGACCACTGCTGTGTTGTTCAGAACTCTGCCTCACGGCTCGTACGTCTTCTTTCAGAGTAAGCTGGATGTAACAAACACATAGCTTTTGCGCGCCGCCTGAATCACCATACAAATAAAAAATAAAATAAAAATAAAGCATCATTCCTACTGCACTGCGATGTACTTGCATGTTTTTTTTAAGACTCGGTGTGGTTTAAATTGTGACTGTTGTGCTCTGACTTTGTGAACACAACAGAGTATCATCAGGACCTGTTCTTAGAGTTGTTTTTTCCTCCCCCTAATGACAGTACTTTGTTACATTTAAAAACAGCACCCTGTGGTGAGAATGGCCAGGTGTCTGCACTAACGTCCCTACATCTTATTACACAAATCATATCATGAGCGTTTTTGTATTCTATCTCGAGATGTAACTGTTAGAAAAATAATCTTATCCTGTACATTCAGTTACATCATTGGAAAATTTATCACAAAAATATTTTTTTGAGGTAAAAAAATAGGAAAGACCTCTCGTGCGCGGCTCAGGCAAATGACAGCACTTCCTAAAACCTCTTTACGGCTTGTTCCACATTTTACTGAATAATGTAGCTTTGATCGCACATACTTGGTTTTTTTGAACGTGTTTGCAGGGTTTGATTTCACCGCAGGAAACAAATGCTGCTTCTCGTCTGGAAATACAAACAAAAATTGTGTCTTGGTAATTAAAAAGGTAAGTAAAATCACGTGGCTTCACCAGGACCACCTCAGACCGACGCCTCCGTCACTCTTTATGTAACTACGTTTCCACAGGGGACTTGAGTCGACGTTGAGGGAACTGAAGGGGATAATACTGACTGTAAAAACCTGCAGGAGGTACTTTCTGTGCACGCTTACACACACACACGCATACACACACAAAAATAATGTTTATTTCCAGTCCATTGCTGTTGTTTTTGCTGCTCTCTCTCTCCTCTTTCTACCTCCAGGGGTGTGGAGTCCAGAGGAGGCGACTAAGTTCAGGACAAGGTGCAGTCATAAGATCCTTCTTCCTCGTTCTGCTCCTCTGTCTGCTCAGGAGGACAGTCCTCGGGAGGACGAGAAAAACTTCCAGCAGGTTCCATCGAAGGCAGTCCCAAGACCAGCGTGGACGTGACTCCTCTGCTGTCCTCAGGTCGGGGTACGACCACTCCTCCCAGACCTTCAGAGCAGGTGAGTTTGGAGCTCTGGCTAACGGACTGGAAGGCTTCGGGCTGCACCTGCTCTGACCCGGTGTCCATCAGCTCCTGCAACTGTGGCTGAATCAGGTTCAAGAATGGTTTGTATCCAAGGCTGGAAGAAGGATAAGAGGGAAGTTTAGCACAAGGAGAAATGTGACGGAAGGATGAGTAAGAGTTGATGAACAGAACGAAAACTGGGGGAAGGATGGGAACAAATAAGGCAAGAGAAAAAGATGTAAAAAGAAGGAGAAAAGTGGACAGTGGACAAGGAAAAGGATGACGAAGAAGAAGAAGAAGACAAAGAAGTACCCACCAGTCAGTGGAGGCCCAGGAGTCGATGGCCAACAGACCATTTCTGACGCTCTGCACTGTTTCCTGTGGAACCTCTGGACTGTCCAGGAAACCAATCACCTGCTTAATGACATTTGCATCTCGGAGGATCAGTCCAATCACCACACACCACTCCAGACAGCCCGCCTCCATGAACACGTGGAGCAGGTACCTGAAGAAGACGGAGTGGACAGCTGTCACACAAATCTGGCAAAAACGGGACGACAGTAAAAACAACAACAACAACAACAACAACAACAACAACAAAGACGTTTCATCACATCTCACCTGAGCTGCACCTGCGACTTGTGTGGACCTTTGTTGGCCAGCTCCATGGAGATGTGCTCCAGCTCAGCCTGACTCAGACTCAGAGTGGACGAGTTCTCGTCCACCATGGTCCAGTCACCGTCCACCACTGAGCTGGTCTCTGTCAGGTCTGTGGCTGAGCCGATGCTGTACTCTTCCACTACAGGAAGAGGAAATGAGAGCTTTTAGGTGATGGTGGTTATTGTAACTGTAACATTGAAGAAATTAAAATGTTGATCACACAGTTTTGTTAAGTATAGTATTGTTAACAGTGCAGAATACTTTCCAAATAAGAACCTGGTGACAAATACTTCCCCTTGTTACCTTTGTTAGTGAGCAGTGACAGGAAGGCATCGTGCGTCTGTGGTGAATGCTGGTTGGAGTGAGCCGACGAGGCCGTGTCCATGTCTTTGCCGCCCTGACTGATCCCATCCAGCCAGGAGTGGTTGGTGGGAGCCGCCTCAGGGGGCGCTGTGTCCATGTTGTTGTTCAACAAGCTGTCAGCTGACTGTGACTTCAACAGCTGTGCACTCAACACTTAACACATAACAAAAAAAAACATATTCTCAAATTAACAGTAGCAACGGCCAAAGTTTCCCCTCCTGTTCGTGTGTACGTTCACTCATATCTGTCGCGTTTGTATCCTGTCACTCACCTGCTCGACAGCGTCCATTCTTCAGAGGAGAACTCAAGCTGCCCACGGGGATGACGGGAAACGGCCACAGGAAGTCCTTATGAAGCTTCTTCAGCGCCGAGACAAAATCATCGATGTGGGCCACGCGGTTTCTCTCCCTGCACAGCCAGCCGATGAGCTCGAAACCCAGCTGTGCTGAAAAGCACCCCAGGTCTCTGAGCCGCACTTGCTCCAGGAGGTGGCGGGCGTGGCGCCAAAGCATCATATCAATGTACATGTTTTCTGCACAGTCCACATCCCGCCTGACAAGAACCAAGATATGGAGAAAAAAAAACAAAAAACAGAAACATCTTATTGACCACGGTGGTTGTCACTCGTGTCAGTCGTTGTGGCGTGCGATTTTGAGTTCATACCCTTTGGTCGAGGGTCCAGCAGGCATACTGAAGGTCTTCTGCAGGTTGAACTTTCCTGTAGCGATGGAGTCGGCTGACTGAGACAAACTGATGCTGCGATTCCTGAAGAACTCAAAACCTCCAGTGGAGCTGGGTTCCTGAAACACAGATACACACAAGTGTTTCAAGCCTTAAATTATGTCGCAGTGAAAATATTTTTTTATCAGTTTTATTCATCATGGCGATTAAAACCTGAGTGGTTGGTGTTGGGGGCGGAGTCTCCATCTCCCCCGAGCCAATGGCTTTCAGGAATCTGATCATGTGTCGACACAGGTCCCATTTGCCCTGTTCCAGGGCCGTGTTGAAGAGCAGTGTGGCGTGCTGTCTGCTCACCGCAGGAACCTCCATGTTCTCGAAAGAAAAGGAAAGAACGACAAAGTAAATATGAAGGATGAGCCCGTTATAAACACACAACAATCGAAACAGCTCCATCTACGGAGTTGTTTTCAAAATCGGATAGGATTATCTGACCCTAACTATCTAGTAGTGGTGTAAGAAAATATCGATTGAAATATCACAATATTTTGTTTCATGATACATCGTATCAATATTCTACAACACTGTGTTGATTTTTATTAACAAGCAAATATTATGGGTTGGTTCATTTTATTTTGCTTTTATTTCTTATATTTACTTACTATGATGACACTTCGACTACAATTGAATTGTTTGTTTTTTTTAAATCAATTTATCGTTGTGTCTATAGTATCACAATGTATTGTATCTTTGTCCCTGTATCCCGATACATATCGTATCGCCAGATTTTTACCGATACACGAAGCCTACTACCTGCAGTATGATGAGGTAAGACGCCGCCGTGTCCAGATCCCGAGCCATGAGACACTCCTCAAACAGATCCTTGGGGTTTCCCACAGCCGCAAAAAGGTAGTTCCACAGTGCGTACTCCGTCTTCCTGGCACAGTGCACGATGGTCTGAAGGAAGAGGGGGAACTCTGTGATGAACTTGGCCACAGTGGGCAGTAGAGGATCGGGGATGGGCTCCCGTGATGTGGCTTCTTCTTCCAGGACCACGTGTACCATTAGCTCCATGACGTGGGGGAAATAAGGGAGGGAGGCACATGACTGAGCCAGCATCAGTGCCTGTGGAGACGCAGGGAACGTTCAATTAATGTTAATGTTAATGACCTCCAGCATTCAGTGAATACTGCAGTAGAAGTATTGCATCTAATAGTAGTAGTAATTTTAGTTGTAATTATTTTTTGCAGGAAAACAGGGGAAAAACATGGGCTTATTGTTATTTATAGGTAATTATGTTATGATTGTACTGGTCCAGCACCTGACATCTCATTAGGCTGTACGTATATATACCATATGTTTGACACCCCTGGTCCAGACATTAGGCTGTACGTGGCCACTGAACCATATGTTTGACACCCCTGGTCCAGACTAATGTTAGCCTAACGTACCTGTTCACCCAGGTTACGGACCAGCAGCTGCCTTAGGATGTGGTGGAGGTAGATCTGGGAAGTTCTCTCCACGGTGCAGTAGGGGAAAAGGGCCTCCAGAGAATCCCTGGACCCCTGCAGCCCGTCGTAGAGCACAGTCTCGTTGGTGGCCCCCAGCACCAGGGCGTCCTCGAACAGCACCGCCAGAGGATAGATGTTGATGTGGAAGGGCAGCATGATGCGTCTGGAGAGAAAGGAGTGGGGCTTGCGGTGGTCTCTGGGAAACAGCGGTAGCCACACTTTCATGCCTGCTTCGCCACACGATAACCACAGGGCTTCCAGCAGGTGGCGCTTCTTCCTGTTGGAGCGACAAGTGGTCCAGACGTTTTCCACACACTGGGCCAACACCACCGGAGGGCAGAATGGTAGCTGGAGGAGAGGTAACAGATGTTTCAGAGAGAGAGAGCTCCAAGAAGACGAGGGGAAATTCCACAAAGAGCATTTCCACTCACCAGCTTCTTGTTGTTCCCTGGAGTCTCCTTGTCTCGTACCTGAGGACCTGAGCGGTCCCTCTGCAGCATGATCAACTGGCCAGCCAGATTCAACATGATACTCTCTGCCATGCAGGCCTGAACATGAACACACACACACACACAGATGTAAACGATGCAAAAAACAATCACCACCTATAGATTATAAAAGCCGGTGTAAGTCTGTGTGTATTGTTACCTGCTGCGGGGCTTTCAATGTGATACCGGTCTCCGTGCGCACAGACGTGAGGGTGACAGAAACCACCAGGCCCGGGTGAGGAATGTAGCGAGACATCGACACTTCCTGCAGCAGCTCTACGCTGGCCGACGGGTTTGGACTGAAACACAAAAACACACACACTCAGGTACTAAGTTTTTGTATTTATGAAGTTGTCAAGAGTAACTACTATCACTACAATAAAATAATTTTTGCCCTGCACTACATATAGCTCACTCTTGTGGGTTTGTGTGTATAAACAGACGGCCATTTATTACTGATTTGGTGTAAACCTTAAACATTTTTTGAATCAGTAACACTTGATGCAATGATATTAAAATAGGTGCAATGACGATGGTGAAGAAAAGTGTTGACAACTGTATGTCACAGAACTAATTATTATTACATTGTGTAGAGCACTGTTTTCCAAAGACTGGGTCGCGACCCTCAGGTGGGTTGCAAGAGATTCTTTTTTTTTTTTGGGGTCTTCTCGCATCATGTTTCCCAATAGTTTATGAATAATGTCTGTTGACTTAGGTCGCGAAGGTTTGTGACTCTCAAAATATGGGTCCCCAGAAAAAAGTTTGGTTACATTGTGTTGACCTGCTGACCTTTTACAACTACATTGTGTATTTAGAGTGTATTTCACTTCATTTGCACAACCCACCAGACTGTGCAGCGGCGAAGGAAATTACACTGAGCCGAAATAGAAAACTAATTTCTGAGGAGAAAACAACAGCTAAAACAAAAAAAAATTGGCTTCTATCTCCAGGGAGTTCTTTAGGGCTGACGTGTGTGAGATAAAAAAGAGCAGTTTTTAGTTCAAAATCATTAGGTCAGCTCTAAACAGTCTTCTTCACAGGTTTGATGTCACACGTGTGTCCGTTCGTGCTGCCAGTGGAACCCGGAGCCCACCTGTCATTCCTCCTCTCAATGCTGTACAGGCAGATGGAGCAGTCGGCCCTGAACAGGATGACCATGTCTCTGAAGACGTTGAGCAGCAGGGTGTCTGAGTGCAGCTTGGTGACCGACGCAAAAGCGTTATCCAGGTTGGTGGAGCGTTGGTACAGCCTCAGCTTCATGACGACACGGACAAAAACAGAGCGAGAATCAAAAAGGTCACATTGATACAGGACAAACGACCTCATTGGACAAACGGAGATGGATAAGAAGTAGAGCTGAGGTGAGTGGTCGTCAGTCCTACCTGCTCTTGGTGGTCTGTGAAATTGTAGCAGGCCACAACCACAAAATCCTTCCACCACGCCAGACCTCCTGTCACCGTCATGTTCTGCTCCTGCAGGAGAAACACAAACACCATCATAAAAAAAAAAGAACGTTTTTTTTATTAGCGTGTCTTTTGTTATTATGACACAACACACAACAAAATGTGACCTCTGCTTTTTACCCATCACCAAACTGAACAGGGGGGGCAGCAGTGAGTCGGGGGGACAGTGCCATGCTCAGTAACATGGCAGTTCGTGGACTCCTTCTGGACCCAAGTCCACCTGTTCAACCACCAACTGTCCACTGCCCCCCATGTGTGATGGCAAAAAAAAAAAAATACAACAAAAAGCCTATGAAATATACATAAATACTAGAACAGTAATTTATTAAAAAACAAATGCTTTACCAAGTACAACCCACCCGCCACTGTACATATTTCCAAACAGGAAAACTGTCTGCTCTGTCCATTCTCTGCCTCAACAGTATGGTTTGTGTGTTGGAATAAACAGTCATAAAGTGTGAATCTGTCTTTGACAGTAACACATACCTGAGTGATGTTCCCAAACAACTTCCATTTCCTTGTAAAGAAGGAGTAGTGTGCAAAGCCCCGCCTCCCAGCTACAGCCATGCACTGACCGCCTGTGTCTATGGCTGAAAACTGGAGGAAAACACAAAACACATATTTTTTTTTTTAAATGCTGACAACATGACGACGAAGAATACAAATATACATGTGTCTTTGACGTTTGTCTTCCAGCCTTCGTAGCGTTTCAAAAGCAAACATGTAGAAATATTGTCTGTGTAAACATGTGACCTGGGCGACTTGGTGACGTGTTATTTATCATCTAAAACTACAGTCTCTCTTCCCTGATGTCAAACTCACCCGTATTGGCCAGTTGCTCTCTAGGTATGTGCTGTGAATCTGAAAAAAGGAGAGAGAAACAAAATCAAAACCCCCACCATAGTTGTTATACTTGACTGATACATATTTGAACCAAATACGTCCCCGTGCTGTGACTGTGAACCCTCACCTGGACCACGTGCCAGTGCTTGTGCCCCAGTAAAGTGCTGAGTCCCTGAGAAAGAGAGGAGTCGGGTTTGGGCGGGTGGTGCACGGGGCTGCCGTCCCTCTGGTGTAGGTGTGTGTGCGGGTGTGTGTCAGTTGTGCTGTGGACCTGTGTGGAGTCACCACAGGTCAGGTAAAGGCGATCTTCACCGTGGAGTAACACGTGCTCCTGATTACTCTGTGGGGCAGAGACACAGCAGCCATGAACATTCCTTTTCAATTTCAGCATCTGTTGGTGATTGTCGCGTGGAGGCGTGTTTATCATTTCTCTCACAGTGCAGGGGTTGACCGTGAGGGCACTTTTGATGAACTGGAACTGCAGTATACCAGCCTGCAGGGAGGAGGGAGGGGGCTCCACCATCTCCATATCCTGCTGCTCTTCCTGTCTCTTCTTCTCCTGTCTGCTCGGGATCACCCACAGGTGGTAGCCTTCAGCTCCCCAGCACTGGAGACGGTAGAGTACAAACTGAGGTCTGAGCTGTAGTGTGTGTACGTATAAACACTGAGCCCTGATCTACTGTATACCTGCAGAAAAAGGAATTACTAAAAAGGCCAAGCTTCACTAATTCTTGTTTAGGAAAACCCATGAGCTGACTGAAAAATGATATATGACATATATCAATATATCAATTTGGCTAAATTTAAACTAGGGGTGTGTATTGGTAGGAATCTGGCAATAAGATACGTATCGCGATACAGGGGCAACGATACGATACAATGTGATATACTGTGATAATATAAATACATAGATATGTATATATATATATACATATGCATACACATATATAGATATATATGTATATATACATATAGACATATACACATACATATACTGTATACCTATACATACATATATACACAAATACATATATACATAGATATACATATATATAGATATGCATACATATATACATATACAAATATGTATACATACATACATACATATATAGTTCTTTATTTTAATTTTTATTTAACTGTAGTCCAACTGTCATCATAGTAAACACATAACGCTGTTCCATCTGAACAGAGGGATCTACATTTGTAATCACTAGAGAAAAAAGAAAAGAAAAATTAACCAACGTCATGAATATTTAATTAGTAATTGTTAATAAAAAAATCGGCTGTAGAAAGTCCTGTAGAATAACGATATCATAAAATGAAATATCGCGATATTTCTGTGTATTGATAATTTCTTTCTCTTTTACTTTAATCTCTTAAACCAGCAGGTGGCAATAACACTTTACGAACCATTGAGCTGATTTTAATGGCGTCCTTCTTGGTACCATCGGAACGAAACCTGAAGTGACAACACACAGAGAGAGAGGTGTGATGAGGAGGAGATAAAATTCACAACGGTGTTGGTTTGTTTGTCCTCATCTGTCCCCTTACGCAAAGTCCTCTCCCAGAGTGCATATGAGGTGAGCTCCAAAGACACTCCACAGCGATAGGCCGCCGCACTCCCAGGTTACCATGACAACACTGTAGTCAGGTGACCAGCAGATGAGCTTGACTGGGCCCGTCTTGTTATAGATGTCTGAAAAAGGAGAATTCACGGAGATTTGACGCTTCAGCGAATCTGAATTAATCATCTTTGAAATAAAACAGAACGCTGTGGGCGCTCATCTAAAATGACTCTTTCTAGGAACAGTAAAAGTGTAAAAAATGTATTTTTGCTTCTGCACAACAAACACAATCCTTACATGTGGTAATATATCATCACCACAAAACTGCAGCAGAAGCTGAGTAGAGTGTTTTAAGAGTCGGGAATGTGGATTTTTGTTTTCCTTTTTACTTAAATTGCAAAACAACGAGCTTCTCTCGCAGCCTGTTCAAGACTTTAAAAATGTTTTACGAATTAAATTCTTGCCTAAAGAAAAATTATGGGATGGAATTTTTTTTTTTTTAGAATTGCATAATAACGTTTCTAAGCCATATAAATTCTCTAGTAACCGAGATAATGAGGATTCAAATAAATTGCTCTGGAGCCCCACTAGGTGGGGCTGTTGCTCCTAAACCAAGCATTACTATTCCGAAACAGATGTGAACTAAGAGGAAACACAGACGTGATACCCAGGAGAGAGGCAGCTGAAGGAATGCAAGTAATGTAGGAGATGGATTTGAAGGAACAGAACAGATAAAAAAGAACAAAGTGGAGAGGGGGGCGGGGCAAAGGACGGGGGTAAAAAAATATATATGAGATAACAGCACCTGGGTAGTGTATTGGGGTGAGCTCCAGTTTGTGGGACAGCTGCATGGATCCCGTTGTGGTGTCGATCATGTAGACCAGCACTGAGCCACTGGGAAAAAAGGGAAAAAGACAAAAATGAAAAGTTGTTGTCGACTCTGTGAGCAGAGCTGCTGCAGCACAGCTTGACCTGCTGACCTTTCACAACTATACAACTACACTATATATATATATATATATATATATATACCCCGCAGGGACACTTTCAACAGCATTCAGCTGCTCGCTGCTTCTGAGTGCACATTCATTTGGACACACACACACACAAGGTCAGGTCAGCTGACTGATGGAGCGTTCAAACTGGATATTTAGTAACAGCTTCAAACAGGTAAACAAACTTCAATGTTTTTTTATTCCAGGTCTCATTACTGACATTAAATTCAGATCTGTTGTTTGATGGAACATCTTGTTTTTGTTTTAATTATCAGGCTAAGGACAGGTTTAAATTGTTGGAGAACTGATGGAACTGTGTGTCTCCTAAGCCATTTTTTCCAGCGTGTAAAAAATCCATTACTAATTGGCTCAGGCACTGACGACAATAAAGTCTCTGAACAACAGTGATGTGTGTCTTTCTAGTTGGATGAGAGTTTTTTTAGGGAGGATGTTCGGACCTGAAACCGTAAAGTAATACCTCGAGGTACGAGCGTCCCAACATACGTATATTCCAAGATGCGAGCAAGTCTTCGAGCTAATTTTTGCTTTGAGATACGAGCACACTTACAGACGCCGACGCTAAGTTAAGGTAAGTTAATGCATGTTACGTAGTGTATGTGTAAGGTCAGGTACGGAATTAAGTGTCGTACGGGCCAACTCTCTTCCCTCCCTCCCTCTCCTCTTCCCTCCCTTCCTTCCTTCCTCCCTCCCTTCCTTCCTCCCTCCTCCTCCTCTGCACATGCTGCCCTTTTTCTTTCTATCAATGGAATCCTTCTCTCCCTCCTCCTCCTCTGCACATGCTGCCATTTGTTTGTCTCTATAGCAATTAAAAAAAGTTTTTTTCATTGTTATTAGCACTAAAAAGGGTTTTTTTTAAGGAGCCGGAACGAATTCATTTTTCCCCCCGTTATTTCTTATGGGAAAAAATGATTTGAAATACGAGCACCTCCAGTTACGAGTCACACTCGATCCTGGAACGGGATACGCTCGTATCTCGAGGTTCCACTGCACCACTTTGTACCTCTGTTGGTCAACAAAACAATAACGATAACAAATGTACGATTCATGCTGGTTATGATATTAGATATTTTAGTTTTTATTGCACCTTTAGTGATGGTGCTAAACTAAAAAAAACAGGAATGATGGAGACTGAGGAGGAGGAGGAGTTCCTGCAGACTGACAGACTGCACTGTCCAGGAGGACTTTTTGACAAGCACACACTAGTCGGCCTGTACAAACACAAACTGACAGAGTCTTAGAGAGAACACACACACACCACACGGGCAACGATTGCTCTCTGTAACACACACTCACAAACGCATCTACCCAAAATTGACTTTCCGATGTTGTTCTAGAAAATGAACTGAAAAAAAAAAAAACAGTACCTGGCGCAGCCAAAGGCCATCAGTCTGTACTTGTTGTTGACGGCCACACAGGTGCCGTCTGTGACATCTGCGGCCCAGACGCCCTGCAGCTGCTGGACACACACACACACACAGAGACATATATGTATCAATGTTAGGACTTTTAAAAAAGGTTTCACCAAAGTGTTGAAAGTTTGCAACTCTGGACATGTTCCACGAGTCACCATCAAGGTCTGAAGTAATGACTTCATTCCATCAAATCTGTGATGCTACATTTTTTAGTTATACTTTTATTTCTTTTGACATTTTCCATATTAATAATTCCATCATTTAGACGAGTCTAAAAACAAAAAAAAGCTGGTGTGAAACACAAACATCTACCTGCTGTCATTGGTCTTTCTGTTCCAGTTTTATATAGAATTTTTCCGGAATTATTTTTCTGCTTTATTACAATCAAAATTAATCATTACTTTTCAAAACGATCAGTCTGAAATTTTAATCTGTTATTTTACAACATTTTATACAAGTACTTTTGTTTGGTTGCCGAACAAAGGTGTGTTTTTATCCAGGTCTGACAATCAAGCGCATATTTGTCAACAGTTAACTCACAATTAACTGCACATTAATCACGCTGTTTTTTTTATATGTTCTTAATATAGACAGATACCCCAAAATATCCCGGTATAACAATTGGGTTTATTCAAATGTCTGTTTATTTTTTTATTACCATCATCCAAAACAATGTTCAAGATATTCTGAACATTGTTTTCAAATAAGGAGACTTTCCAGTATTGCTCTGGGATTTGTTAGAAACGCTGCATTATGAGTTTGGACAAAAATCACTGTTAATCCCCACTTTATGTCTCCCTTGGGAGAATGTGTTAGGAAAAACAAAGCCGTAATACGGGCAATAAAGGAGCACTTTAGCATCTCATTGTGTCGTTGTACTGCAGTGATAACTAAATCCACAGCCAAAGGGACACGTCGTGAGGACCATCAGGTCAGCTGAGGTTTCCTGCACACATATGAACATGTCTATTATAAAACATAGAGATTTAGACTGGAGCGAGTTGCATCACCGCTGTAAATCATCCTTAACGATGAATGGGAAACTGTACCGGGATCAAACATCACAGGGAACAGCAACAGTTCTCCTGGTAATCTTAAAAAAAACTCCCTCTCAGCCCTGAAGAGCAGCTCAGCATGTTCCCTTCACTACAGCATCTGTTCTTTAAGCGGGTTTTTTTTCCTCCACAAAAATATCTGGGATGATGTTGAGGTAACAGTTTCCATTACAGACTCGCAGGCCGAGCAGAAAGTTCTTGGCAGAATGAATGTAGTTATCATAACAACATTTTTAAATCATTTTTCAATGTCAAATTAAAAAAAACTTTTTTTTGAAATTTTTGTGTTCTTTTCCTTACATCCGCCGTGATGGTGTTGCTCAAAGGTGTGATGAAACCCAGTCGACCGTCGCTGAGGACCACCGCAAAACCGTCCAAGGTCACACAATACTCCATGCATCGGATATGCACTCCCTCCAAGTCCAGAGAAGGACCACCTACAACACAAGAGCCAATCATCAACAAACTTCCGAACTATAAGTTGCTCTGGAGTATAAGTCGCACTAGCAATAAATAAATAAATAAATAAATAAAGCATAATGAAGAAGAAAAAACATATATAAGTTGCACTATCCAGTTAAGAGTGCCCTCTAGCGGCTGTCAGTGTGAAAATAACAAACATGTAAAATTATATTTATAAAAATATGTAATTCGCGTCTGAGTTTAAGTTGCAAAGTATACAAAAGAATATGGTAACGTGTCGGCCTTATGTTGAAGGTGAGAACTGTGTGTGTTTGTTTGTAGAGTCTGGTGGCGTCTGACCTCGAGCAGACTGCAGGTCCAATGAGAAGGGGATCGTAGTCAGGCAGATGGCTTTACGTCCATTGTTGCCCAGCCCGTCCCAGTGCAGCACGTGGAGGTAACCATCTGCCGTACACACCAGTAAGTCCTCCTGAAGAGACTGCAGGCTGGAGGAAATACACAATTAAAAAAAAAAAGTTGAGTTGGTGATCAAATAAGAACTGGCAGCGAGACTTGGTACAAATGGTGAGAACGAGATAAACAGCAGAGAGTTGGAATACAGTGGGTTAGTCATCGGTCA
>NC_024320.1:22484706-22517338 GCF_000523025.1 Cynoglossus semilaevis | reverse complement strand
GGGGGGCTGTGACAGAGCGTTCAGTGCCAGCGCTCCCTCACTCACACACACACCAGACAACACACAGTGTGTTTCTGTGTGTACAGTGACTGGTTCACTGTCAAAAAACTTGACAAATAATAATTGTTTTTGTTCTAATCTGTGGATTCTTTGATGATTTTGATCGAGGTAGCCAAAAAGTAGACCAAGATCTACCAGTATATTTCAAACGGAGTGCTGGTAGAACATGAGGAATAAAAAAAAACTAAATATATAACTTATAATAATAATAATAATTTGAGCTTTATTTTTCCCATATTTGGCTGAAACACAGCATGTGGTTCCTCTGGGAATCGAACCCAAGACTTGCTGCTTCAGAGATTTAGATATGCGCTATTTTTAGGGTATCGCTGGTACCGGTATCTCCGCGTCTCTAGCCATTTTTCCAAAAACTGTTAAACCGTAGTCTACTGAAACCAATAGAACGACTGTCATGGTTTTGTAACGTAATGTTTTTATATATTTTCTGCTGCCTGACCTTATTAGGGGCTCCATTTGTTCAACAAACACATCCCTTATTTATATGAACTACCCCCTGTTCTTTATCATTATTTTCCTCTAAACAGGATCACAATTGACATTTATTTATAATTTAATTATTTAATTTAGTAAAGGAGAATTAAGACCAACTCTGGGAAATGTTCTTTTTTGTTCTTTCTCACAGTCTACTGATCAAACAATCTCTGGGAAATGTTCTTTTTTGTTCACGAACATCTCTTTCTCACAGTCTACTGATCAAACAACAAACAAACAAAGGCTCAGAAGGATGGACTTATTATTATGCCATTGCTGTTTCGCCAATTATCAGAGCAAAGATGACGCAGCAGGCAATCAGAAGAAGCTGCTAGAGTGACAGAGCAAGGAAATGACAGAGCAAGGAAAGGGAGACCGGAGGAGTTGATTTTCACAGCGGTAGGAGGCAACACACGTCCTGCAAAAATCAGTGTCTCTCTGAAATTATTTTTTTTTTTGTACAGGTGTCTACCCAGTGGTCTGTGTTCTGTAGACAGCCTGGAGACATGACAATGGAACACATAAAAAAAGTCCAGATAAAAAAACCCAAAAAAAACAATGAAGACAAATTTGAGGAGTGACAGCTGCTGTCACTTGGCCAACAAAGACGTCAACTTCGATGGAATACTGTACGCCCGATAGGAGCGGAGGTGAAAAAGGAAAGAAGTGGGAATCATCAATAGCACAAAGGAACCACAGAGGCAGTAGACCGTGCTTTTTGGTTTTTAAACCAGTTTATACTTCTAATAAAAAATATATATATATATGTTCAGTTTAACAGAGTAAACATTAAACTGTACAACAGATGTGTTTAACAGTTCCAAGCTGTTTTTAATTATTTAGGATACATAAAAAAATGTATTTTAACATCTCTTGCAACCTGCATTGAAACGCAGACGACCAAATACACAGCTCGTCTACTTTTAACACGCCAGAACTGTAGGATCTCCTAAGAGTCAGTGACAGACTGACACGGACAAGGAGTGAGGCTAAATATCTGGTTCTCAACTCCAGTCGGCTCTGGTTTCTCTTCTGCCTCAACCTACTGCAGATTGATGTGTACTTCCTTAAAGGACTCCATGTCTACAACCAAGAGAGCAGAGGTGCAGAGATTCCATTCTGGCTTTGCAAACTTTCCATGTGAGAAAGTGGAAAAAATTCCAACCCATTTACTCCCAGCTAAATGCATAAAGCTTAAACATGCCACCGGCACCAAACACAATGGCTCACATTCTTCTAATGCCCGCTGAACAGCCCGAGCAAGACCAACACGAACGCTGCAACACGAGTCGATGATGTCAGAGCAGTCGATGATTTGGACAAGTGTTTAATCCATGTCTAAGGCTGGTAAATTATCCAAACTAGAATAACACGACTGGTTGGATTTGATTTGTGAAAATTTGCTTTGGACGTCAAAGAAATGCCTCTGATTTGAGCTTTCACTGGAGGGAAATGAATAAGTACGTGGTGCACAGTGTGCGGAACATTCTTCTGTTTACAGAGAGCAGTCGTGTTAAAACACACAGCAAGCTCGAAGTATCATTTAGTGGTTTCTACACAAATGCCGGGCAGATGACAAGAGGAACTCTGGGAGACAAAACAAGGAAGACAGATGCTGGACGATGGAAAACGTCAACAAAAAAACAAACAAAACATCAACCTGGTGATGGGGGCCTCCAAATCCACAGGCTTCTTCATCTCCAGTGACAGAGCGGGGGCACATTGCTCCTCCTTATAGCCCGGGGTCACTTTCACACGGGGACTTCCTCTGTGAAAACACATTATTTACAAAGAAACATTAGTTTTCCTCACAGGTTAAACGAAGTACAACTCTTTTTTCCATCTTAGGATGGTGAAAAAAAAAAGAAAAAAAAAAAAAAAAAAAGGACCGCTGGACATGCCCCCACTCGCCACTTCTGTTGGTATGTCGTCCAGGAATGTGAAACGCTCCAGTTCACACAGGAGGCAGACACAAAAGCACACAATACAGATGTTTGTAGGATAGCAAGCAGAGGGACTGTAGCTTGGTGTGGGAAACGTGTGCACAGCAGCTCTGTACGCTCGCTGACATGACGTAGATTTGTGTCGACAGCACAGCAGCTCTGTACACTCGCTGACATGACGTAGATTTGTGTCGTTATTATTATTGCTGAGAAGGTCAGAGTCATTAGCTTCTCACATTTCATTTTCAAGGATCGGTCGGAAAAAATTATTTTCACAAATTAAAGGTGAGCAAACAGAGCACTTGAGCGGTGAAGCACTCGTGAACACCTTACGGTGAGATTGTTTTATAGCAGCTCCGACAGAGACTTCCAGAACTGGAGTAGTTTTTTTTTTGTTATACATTCACAATAAAATACAATACAATAAACGTAAGAAAATAATAGTTTTTATAGCAAATAATTATCAAACCAGCAGGAGTAGGGCTGGGCAATATGCTAAATATGTTAAATTATCGAATAATATAATATATCTTAATATTTTTAGCTGAATGGCGATACCAAATATATATAGAAATCTTTTCTGTAATGTAAGCATTGTACCATATTTGTTTTTTCCCTCCAAAGGCCAACTCTTTAAAGACAAACAAATTCTCAGTTATTGTTAGTTTATCATATCTTATATATATATATGTATATATAAATTCTTAGTTAAATTCTTAGTTAATGTTATTATTATAGTTAGTTATTCTCAGTTTAAACCACAATACAATACAAACTAATTTCCGATGGTACCTGAATGCCCCTCGTTGTGGACATGTTATACTACGTACGATTGAATGAACTTAGACAATGGTCATGTGGACAAATTGATTTTCTCTTATCATTGTTAGCACTTTACTTGACATAGCAGTAAAGCCAGGCTGAAGTTGTGGGGTTTTTTTGTCTGGTCAAATACATAAAAATCACGCCCGTGGACCCTCCATCTCATAGTCTTAGAAAAATATTTCTTTACACTAGACCTTCTGCCAGAGACTGAATATACTGTAATATGGTGAATTACGTTTGTGACTGACAGTGACGTTGTTTGTCAGTGTGAATACACTTACTTCAGATAGACAGGCTCATAGAGGTACTTGTCATCTCGTATACCGAGCACATCAAAGAGGAGGATGTATCCTTTGGCAGTCTGGAAACAGGAAGAGAGCGAGAGAGAAAGAGAGATCATTAAAAAATGAATGAAACGCCATAAAATATTTAGTCTCCTGTTATGCTATCATCGGATGAAAAAAAAAAAGCTCTGAATGCCAAAACGCTGTCAAATTCTAGTGAGCGGAAAATTAAATTTTAATCACGTAAACGTGGTGCTGAATTTTTAAGGTCATCCGAGGCCATTTTCATGCAGCCTTAAGGGGAGAAAGTGTTCCAGGAGAGCAGGGACGAGGATAATGGGCTTATCGGTAAACAGAACAACTAGCGCACGCCGGCGTCTTCTAGGGAGAAAAACAGAAAGTGTTATGGCAACGTTTAAAACCAAAAAAAGTATTCCAAGGCTGCTTGGGTGTTAGGATATTGTATTTAAAAATCACTGGTGATTTCCACACAAAACAAGGGCTGAAATAAAAAGAAAATCTATAGTTTCAACACATCAGACAAACAAAATATGTATAATTCATCCCACTGTTTAATGTCTGATCTGTATGCAAGTATGTTCCAGGAACTGGGCTTTTATGAGCACACACACACACACACACACACAAACACACACAACAGTCAGGGAAACAGCTGAAATTGAGCCCAAAGACTGAAACACGATACCAAAACCTGATCCAGGCTCCACCGTCAGACATCATGTGCGATGGTTTTGCAGTCACCACACATAAAAAAAGGACTTCTGTTCTGCAGCACATACACTTTGACACCCAGTGTACTATTTACAATGTGGATCCATAATACACCATTGTTTAGCTGGTATTATATAGCAAAGCACCATAAAAAAACAAAAACACTGCTGACATTTCGAGTGTACTGGTGTCACATAACAAACCCAAATCAGTGAAAGGAGGAGGCTAGCAGCAACATGAGGCTCGACTCATAAAGTACTAGCACACCCAGAGATGGGAGAGGCAGGGGGAGGCTGAGGCCTGGGAGAGTCATCAACAGAACCACAGCTACAGAAACCTGGCTTTAATGTCAGAGACTCCAAAAAAAAAAAAAAACTTATATCACTGAACGTCAATAAGTTGTCAGTGCCTCAACACTGGAGACAAACATTAAATAGCAAAAAAAAAAAATTCCAGTAATATAAGACTCATCATCTGGTTATAATACGCGGTCACTGTGGTACGTTTTCACGGTCGACGCTACATCCAAAGGAAACCGAGGGATCTTCACACAAACACAGGTTTGAGTTCAAATATTTGCTGAAGCAGACGGTGTTAACATCAGCCACATAAACACAGATGTGGTGAATTCAACTGTTAAATACTCTTCACACACACAGTCACGTTTCAATAGACTACAGTAGTTAAGCCTGGGCTTCATTTATGTTTTTCTTTTAATGTTGACACTGCAAACAAGTCAGGAAACACAGGACGGGCAGTTGTTGAAAGTAAAACTGGGAAAAGTACACAGCACTGGGTATCTCACCAGGTTAGAGGTGAATAAAAAGTATTTGACAAATTATCTCACAAGCTGTCTGTATTTGGTTATATTCTAGAGTGAGGGGTCCTCAAGCTCCGGTCCGAGGACTGCTGCTAGTCCGTAAGTCATTAGGTACCAGGCCACAGTGGGACACAGTGGGAAAAAATCTACTTTGGTTTTACTAATTGACTTCATTCCAAAATAATCCAGTCATATCCCTTTACTGTTTTCATTCAAAGATAATCTGTCAATGTTTCAGAACAACAGGTCAAAGTTCATTCAGACTCTGATACTGACAGAAGAAAGTCTGAAGGAGGTTTGATTTGGAAAATGACCGGTCCACAGTAATTTAATTCTTGCTTTGTTGTTCCCTCTTCACAGCCAACAACAAGTGACATAAATTAACAAAGAAATATCTTAGATGTAATAAAGTTTTAGCAGTTTACTGTCCATCAACACTTCCCTCCTGTAGAAGAAACGTAAAGCTCCCGGCTTTAAAAAGAAAAGTTGTTTCTTTCTATGCACAAACTTCACAGACTAACCTTCCTAACTGCCCTCTGAGGCAGGTTCACGGTCAGAACATTTGTATCAGCAGTGGGACACAATAAAAAAAAAAAATCAGTGTAATAGATAAGAGGCTTTGATATGACTTATTTTGGCTTTAACTTCCCAAAGGGAAATCCCGAGGAATTAATAACTTCTAACCAATAGCCAATGAAATGCTAACTGTGTTCTGATCCAACGTGCTAAGACAACCAAGCTGTCAGAAAAAAACCCAACTGCACAAAGACTCAAGCCGAGCAATGTGGTCATGTCTTTCAACTCTGTTCAAACATTTTGTGTGCTTTGATAACTCGATCCTTCGTGTGCATCTTCTTTGCAGCTAGAAGAGGAACTCTATGCACATTACTGCCATCTACTGGGTTGGAGTGTGTACATCAGATCTTACTGGTGTCTTCAAATCCCTCGTCTATAGGGAAGTACACAATGAAATCTTTAGTTTCTGCCAATTGTTTCTTATACCGAGTGTTTTTCGTTTTTCATTACCAGTTGAAAAAGTGAAAAAAGAAAGCGAGTCTGAAATCACTTTTAATACCAGGAGCCGCCCTTTCCATCCCCCGCTGTGCCCTCCTACTGAGATGAACCTCAGAAATTCCAACAAGGCTGCCAACCTAAAGAAGGACCACCTGGGCTCAAGAAGAAAAGCCAAATCTGACTGAGCTACTGTACTTCAAACGCAGGTCAATTACAGAAGGCAGGGAGTCTCAAGATATCGGGGGCGGGGAGGTGGGGGAGGGGCAGGGATAGATTTTGGCAGCCTTAACCGACTTCAGAAGCGTTTTGCATTCTTAATATCCTGCCTTTCATCTGCAGCCTCAACAAAACACATACATGAAAGCATTCACGCAAACACGTCTGATTAGCTATCATTCAGCTCATCCTGTCAGTGAGGTGTGAACTTTAAGACGAGACAGAAAAAAGGAGACACAGAGACAAGGCAGCGTTCTACGTCTTCTGATCTGTACCTGCGGTCTGAGGAGCAGACACATTGTTGTCATCTTTGTTTATACAGAACACACCAAACCCCTGTACGACAGATACTCCAGTACGCAGATGATCCTGTAATTATTATACTTATTTGTGTCCCAGCACGCCTTTGACTCTAATTGATGCCTCTGCGAGATTTAAACCAGCCACCCTGACTCGTTGGAGCACTAAACAGATGGTTTACCATCAAAGGCCCGTCTATTCTCTGCTGTTAAATAAAGATTAATGGGAAAAGGAGGCCAATAACTGCAGTAGTTCAAGCCTGCAAGCAGAAAAACTACGAATTTGGTTTTTAAGGATAATGCCTGAAAGCTAGAAACTCCAGAGGTCTAAATAGAAACACACACACACGCACGCACACACACACATGCACCCATTCAGAGTTGATTCATTTGTGATTATGTACAGAGGTTGCTGTCACTAGAATCAACACCAGACAGAAATAGATGCCACATTCCTGGCAAGTGTAACAGTATGCGTTGCACAATAGCTACCAGCATATGATGCGTCCCGGTAGTATCTGCACAAACACAGGAAATCTACAATTTATCACACAAAGAAATACAGGAGGTTGATTTAAGAATGACCTCGGCCTCCGATGGTTCGCAGTTGGGTCAAAATGTCCCATAAATTTATTAAGAAAGTCTTGTTTCATCATTCTGAAGTACTGCTTTCTTTCGTTTGTGTTTAGATTATGATGTTACCACTGTGTTAGCATATATGAGTGACACAAGGCATATTGCGACTCAAAAATCGAGTAACGTCACACTGCAGGAACGGAACTCGTATTCTTAATTTCAACCTATTTTGGTTTGTTTTTCTTAAACGAATCTAAGACCACAAATAAATAGCTATTCAGATGCGAACCGTCACTTTTAAATATACGGCGTATCCCTCATAAAAAGAAGCCATAAAATACTGCATTAGGTTAGCTTCTATATTCATCCCTCATGGGCACCACTGCTGTGTGTGTGTGTGTGTGTGTTTGTGTGGAATCAGTAAAAGTGCAAAGATGACGCAAGTCTCAGATTAAATTACAGCATGGGCCACTGAAAAGGAAAGGTACTGCATACATTTAAATACTTTAAGGCCTGAAACAAAATGTCAAATACAAAAAATAAAAATATGAAGGTCTCTTCGAGGCACCAAAAGTATAATGGAAGAACACTTCAATCTAAAACCAGAGAGGGAACGTTTTAGTCTGGGACTGATCCCAAAGCACACACACTCTAAGAGCCGAGGAATAAAAAGTATTTCCTCTGTTTCCAGACCCGCCTCTAATCCTGAAAAAAGTTCACCCCTAAGGGCGGAAGACTCAGACTCTCGCTCTCTCTTTCTCTCTCTTTCTCTGACAACGTCATTTGGCTAAAGATAGTAGTAGCCAAAATTTAGGAGGGCGATTACGTCGGCCTCAAGGTCTGTCGAGTGTGTCAGCGGCCAAACATCTGCAAAACAGCTGGAAGGGACTACTGCTGCGGCAGAACCGATCGTTATTGTTCTCTGGTCTTCAAAGTCTTTGTCAGTTCAGACTGCATTAATAACAACCCTGAATGAACAAGGTATAAGGTTTGGAAAAATAAAAAGGTATTATTGAGAATTTACCAAATGTGTTTGGAGACTTATAATGACATATGCATGTGTTCAGCCTTCTGTGACAAGTACTGCTAATGAAGAGAGCATGACGTGGTGATGTAATAAGTGATGTAATGCAGGGATCCCCAAACCTTGGGTCCAGGGACCGGTGCCGGTCTGTAGGTCATTTGGTACCAGGCCAAAATGGGACACAGTGGAAAAAATGTACTTCAGTTTTACTAATTCACTTCATTCCAAAAATAATCCAGTCATATCCCAAAGATAATCTGACAATGTTTAAAACAACAGCTCATTCAGACTCTGATACTGACAGATAAAGTCTAAAAGATGTTGCGGTATTACCAGTCCACAGTTACGGCTGACACCGGCCGATCGGTCCTTGGTACAAAAAAAGGGTTGGGGACCCCTGGTGTAATGTTTTTGGAAGGAATGTCAACTAATCCGGTGTTTAAGTATGTCTAATCATTCTGATTAAAGTCCTTCCGTGATTCAAAATTAAATGTTTCTTGCAGACTCCGTATCCATTAGAGATTAGGTTTCACTGCTGCTTGTAAGTTCAGACATATAGATTCATTTAATATTGATGAGACAAAGTCTTGCCTCAAAAAAAAAAATCAATAGCAGTATCAGCAAAGATCGGGTCAGAGACGACACAGAGCAATACACACCGTCAGCCTCTTGAATTCACGTAACGTTTAATATTTTAAAACAAAATGACAAACTGGGCAACCTAGAATTGTAAATTTATGATGTGGTAAAAGCGTAATAGGTGGTTATTGTCGACCACAAATGTGTTTTACCTAAGGCTGTCTAGACCACACATCCCTTCTTGAGAAAAAAAGAGTGGGCAGGAAATGAAGACGGTGGAAGTATGTCATTTGTGTTGTTTGCAATAATTTAGTAAAAATCGTTTTTAGTTTCTTGATTCTTACTAAAATGAAAAAAAAAAGACACAGCTTTAACATAGAGAAACCATCATGGTTCTTCCACAACGTTCTCGCTCGGTTTTGTGTTTTCTAGAAAGATGCGTCATCAATCCACGAACTCCCACAGGCTTTAAAGGGAAATCTACATTTGCAAACACATTACTCACATACAGTCTACGAGGCCATCAAAGGGAAATCTACATTTGCAAACAGATTACGATATTACTCACATACAGTCTACGAGGCCATTATTAGCTGGTTTAACAATTATTTGCTCACTAGAAAAAAAAAATAACATTTTTGTTCATTTTTGCAAATGTGAAAACTGGAAATTATACAGGAAAGTTCATACGTTTTTATTTATGTGTTTTGTTTTTAAATTTTGCTTCTTCGAGTGATGCCCACAATGTGAACTAACTATTAGTCGATGGTCTCAACGATTTTTGCGAATATATAACAGCTCAAATTTACAGGCCAGTGACAAAGAACAGGAGATAATTCCACAGAGATTATACCAGAGGACATTATGAAACACATGCATTATTAACGCATTATCAAACAAACTGAAATATATGAAACCTTGGTTATAAATAGGCTACTTAGGTACCTCCTGCACCTGCTCCCTGTTGTGTTTGTCTGAGTCTGGGCCAGAGCCCAACTTACTGCTTCTCCAGACATGTTCACAACATTCACTTATATGTGTTTTGGCTGCAGTTCAGGAGTGAGGGATGAAGAGGGAGGAAAAAGAAAGAGAGAGAGAGAGAAGTTAAGATGGACACCAGGAGACCGTGAGGTCGTCTCCTCTGTTTTCTCTCATAACAACAATTACTCAAAAATCAATTTAACACGTCTGTGTTGACTTTATGGAATGTATGATGTAAAGACGTACGAGGGTAAATCTGCAAAGTACGTCAACAATTCAGCATTGCTGCCGAGCTCGAAATGCATTTATTGTGTGCATTACTGCGTCTCACACACACACACACACATACTGAATACTGTTTTACGAGGGAACACCTGGAGAAGTGATTACTCCATTTATCTGTTCCTCGTGGAGGCATGTAAACTTGGCACGTTCAACGTATTACTAGCAACTCAGCAAGGACATGCGGCGGTACGATGTGGGGAAAACATGTTCAGCTGTCAGATAGGGTGGCTAAAACACACAGTGTGTTGTCCTTGACTGTACTCCTGGAAAACTTTCACACAGAAACACAGAGTTTTCGGGAAAAAAAAAATACATATACATACATACATACAAATACATACATACATACGTATATGCATATATATACATACATACGTACAATATATGCATGCATACATATATACATATATGTATGTATATATTTAAATATGTATGTATTTTATATATTTACATATATACATATATAATATATATTATATACATACATATATCCACATACATATACATATATATACACATATACAGTAAATCTCTACAGTTTCTACAAAGTTCCAGCCCTAAAGCGACTGCTTGCACACAGATGTTTAAATAGTAACAAACTACGTAGTTACTTGACCCCAAATGGACTTCATGAAAAAATATATATATTTGTGTGTGTATGTTTACGTGATGTTGAGTTTCCACAGAATTTCCAACACAGCTCCACGTACTTTTTAAACCCTGACTGAAGCTTCAGTCAAAACAGTTTGGGTTCATTTTTCGGACATAAAGATCCAGACGGCGTAGACGCTCCACCCCAGTCCATAAAGACAGTAATTAATCGATTGGGTGTTCGCTCTGTCTTGTACGCGTCTGCTTCTGTTTCTGTGGTCTCCTGTGTGCTGCTGATCACATGGCTGTGGGGGGAACCGACTCTGTTATCTGCTGACTCGAGCACTTGTCTTGTGTGTCGGGTTTACCGAAGGAGACACTTCCTCCTTGCAGTTCTCTCAGCAGCTGCGGGCCGCTAGGCTAACAATCATGATACGATAATTTAAAGAACAGAAAACGCCGAGAGGGCGGGGGAGGGGTAACACGGAAGAATATAGAAAAACACAACTTAAAATTGGTTGAAGATGGATGGATGGATGGATAGACAGATGGATGGATGGACAGATGGAAGGACGGACGGAGGATGGATAGACGGATGGATGGATAGCTATATAGATAAATAGATAGATGAATGGATGTATGGACGGATGGATGGATGGATAGATGAATGGATGGATGGATAGATGGATGGATCTTTATTATTATTTATCCCTATTTTCCTTTGGGAAATTAAGGCCATTAAAATACACTGAAAACCAAACCCCTGCACTTCACTTGTCCATTTTAGAGACACTTGTACTGGTAATTTTTTTGGTGTGTTTTTAAGTGACGATCAGAAGCCGAGCGCCTGACGTTAACCACCGCTCAAACTCTTTGTCTGCCTCGTTTGGCACAGCAGATGCAGCGTCCGTCTGTTGCCTCTCTCTCATCGCACCGTGCATCAAGACGTTAGATGATGAGCACAGACGAGGCTCGTTAACAGGAAATACACGAGATACGAGTGATTCACATTCTTCACCGACATAATTAAAATGCCATCCCGAGAAGTAAATGACTGCATTCACGGTAAAGCTAGCTGTAATGTACGCAGTGATGCCTTCAGAGATACGGCGACGGCGGAGGATACCTTAACTCTCTTTTTTTTATTACCTGCAGTTCGGTTATTATACATCAGCTTTGGTCCGAATTTGATCAGAGTAACTGTGGGAAATCTACTATAAAGACGAGGACGGATCAACTCAACTGTGACACTTGATTAGAGAGAATAAAAGAAAGAATCATTTGCTGTACGTACGAACCGTCTCCCACGAATACGTTCCATATTCTAATGAAGGGGAAACTGTTATGAACAAGATAATCTCCCTGTGGGCACGACTGGAGCTCATGTAACCTTAATAAACTCACGTGGGCATAAATCTGAAAACACGCTGCTGTGATGAGAGGGAAATTCATCTCTATGGAAATGAGCATACAGTCTGTATAAAAGAAACATCTCTTGACCTTTGTGGGCTGGGGATTTGCATATAAATAAAGCTGTGGGTTGAATTGGATGACTCCACCTTAAACGGTTCTTTTTTTTATATACATATATTAACATAAAAAGCAATAACAAGTACAGACATTTACTGATTTTGCAGGAAGAATTTCCACAGTGGCCACAGTTTGAGAAAAAACAAAAATGTGACGAACTAATGACCACACAGTGTCATCGAATGTCTCACCGGCCGTCAGCCGAGGGAAGTCAATTTCAAAACAGAGTGCGGTCTGACACTGAGATTGATTTGTTCAGTCACACACAGACCTGGCGGTCGGTCACGTGACAAAACGATCAACTTTAAGGTAAATACTACTTCACTTCACTAAATACTTTTCAAGTAAAGTTGTGAAGTTGCCATTTTTCAGCCCATTTTTTCACCTTTATCTCAGCTTTTAACTTCACAAAAACATGTCTACTCTGCACATTAACAAACAAACAAACTCTGGGACCATGTGTATTTCTTTTAGGACTTTTGGTTATATTGGTCCCATGTAAAATATATGTGTCAATATATGTAAAAAATGTAAAAGGATAGTTAAAAACAAATGAGCACTTTTTATCCCAGTTCCTGTCTCTGAGGCTTTTTTTTTTTTACTTAACTTGATCATTTTTATTTTTAAACATGTCGTCGAGTCAGTATCACATCCTGGAGAAACATGAGGTCTTTCTAGAGCGGCAGGCTTTTTCATGTAGAGCCGATTCAAGTCAAAACAAGTCTAGCTTAGGGGTCAAAATTCCTTTTCTCCCACACACAAACACACAAAAAACCCATCCCTAAAGAGAAAACAAGACTGTGAATTTATATTTTAAAATATTAACAATTGCTTTTTCCAGGGGTCAGCAACTTTCTTGGAAACTCTTGGAGAGCTACTTCAAGGATACTTATTAATACGAAGAGCTACTCGTTTGATATAGACTTCGCCGAACAAAGTAATAATAATCCGAAAAGAAAACTAACGCTGCAGAGTCAAGTTCTGCGACATACAATAGAACCACGTTTGAATATGTGTAACTGATCTAAACATCACAGTAACATTACCATTTTTGACCCTGTTATCGACTAGTTTTTATTTTTAGAACTTTCCCCCAGGGCACCTTAAGGTAGTCCACGCCAGCACCACGTTGGTGACTCCTCATCGATTCACTATTTTTAAGTATTTAAAAAAAACAAAAAAAAACTATGATCATACAACCTCATAACTGCAGTCTCTATGAACCTGACAACAAATGCTGCAGAGCTCGGAGGCGTCTGTTCTGCCCTCACAGGCACTGGGATCGTCTTCCTTCTATCTGGGGCTCAGCCCAACAGTAGAAATAGGTCAAACTGCTGCTGCTCTACAGAGAAGTGCGGCACAAATGCACCACTGTATCTCTTTGTAACCCACAGGAGGAGAGGATGATGACAGAAAATCAACATATTAACATATTTACACCATTGTAGTCACTGTATGTTACGTCAAATATTCCGAGGGTGGAAGATCAGAGTGGCTACAGTTGAGGAGAGTATGTAGAGAGAAAGAAAAAAAACTAGAAATCCATGATGTTGGTTGGAGCAGAGTAGAGTAAGTGAAGAACAGGTGACTGTTATCTACACCATGTCAAAGCACATACTGCAGATAAGGTCAACACAGACCCAAGGCTTTAAGTTATGTAAGTGCTTCAACACTACAGTGCTGAATCCTTCTGTCCTTTGTGTCAAACATACGGCCCGTGGGCCAAAACTGGCCCGATAAGGTGTTCAATCCGGCATTCATGTACAAGATATGTTTTGTGAAATTACATTTAAATTCATAATAATAACAATGATAATAATGCATATCTAATATACTTGTTATGATTGGACTGGTCCGGTAATCAGGTTGTATGCAGCCCGTGAACCAAAATGAGTTCAGAGGCAACAGTTGGATTGATTCAAACTCATTCTCACCAGGGCCCACATCTGAATATCTGAAAGTCCTTGAACGAACCAAGTAGATCTCTGCTCAGATCTTGCATCATCATCATGATGAACGAACCAAGGTTCTTGCATCTTGCATCATCATCATGAAATGCACTGTATGGTCAATATTGGCTCTGAAGCAACACAGACAAATAAATGCTTTTTAAACTCCTGAGGGCCACGCAAAATAACTCGACGGGCCACATTCGGCCCGCGGGGCTTGAGTTTGACATGTGCATATTTAACAGAAGTGACTCATCAATTCAAAAGACTGACAAAGACGTCCGACCTACAGGATGAAGGTGGTGAGAAACATCGCTGCTACAGCGCCAAGTCGTTTCGAAGAGACTTTCAGTTCACATTAGTTTTTTGTTTTTTTTAAAGGTGATAAAATTGAACCAACAAGAAAAACTGAAAGTGTGGTGAACTTACCGCCACAGCTATCATGGAGTCGTCCAGTTTCCATTCTGCCTTTTGGTAGAAACCAAACTGGGCCGCTGCTTTTGCAGACTCGATGTAGCTGACAATTAAAACGCTGGGCTGTGGGAGGAGAACAGAGACGTGTGAAGGAGAGGGGATATTTTAGATTACGTAACACCAGCAGCATATACTTTCACATCACAGCAACACAGGAGAAAAATGTTCCCAAATATAGATTCATGAATTGGGCTAAATATTCAAATTGAGGATTTCAGCTCAGCTGAACATTTTCAATGGCTAAAAAAATGATGTTAAAAAAGTTGTTTGTTTAACAAAGCATTTCATATTTCAAACATGAAGAGAAAACGTTAAACATCTGCAGACAAACAAGTGATGCATTGTGGGTTGCTATTGCTCGGCCACGTTTCACAAATCACCACTAACTGGGCCACTCTGAGGTTTTGTGTGGACCACGTGAGGCCCCCGGGTCACTATTTGAATGGACAGGCTTTAAATGAGGAAGGCACAGATTTTCTACTGTACAGTTCCTTTTTTCTGAGAACTGTTAATGTTGGTGAAGCTCACTCAGACACACAGAGACCTCGCCACTTTCAGGTGTAATTAAGACAAATCTTTAAGTACATCCCACACATATCTGCAGCTGAATGAGGGATGTGTTGAAACAAAGATCAGATTTGTCTCTTTTTAAACATTAAAACTTTTGGGTCATTTTGAGTTTGACGTTTTCCTTAAACCAGCGGTGACACAGTGCGACAAGAGCACAGTTATAAAGACAGAACCAGAACATTACAGGGATTAGTGGTAATGCCTCGACTGAACTGCTTGTACTCAGGCAGCATAGAAAACAGTGGAGGAAGAGACCGGATTGAAAGAAATCAGTTACATCTGGAGTTTATGACTTCAGTAAAGAGATGATTGAAGAAAGAAAAAAAATAAATGTTCCTACAGAAATCCCAGCCTTATCCTGGAGTAGGATTTGTCAAATATAGTCAATAATTAAATATAATAAATAATAATATTAAAAATCCAAAATAATAATAATAATTATTATTATTTGAACTTTATTGATCACTTATTTGGGAAATTATTGTGTTAACGGCAGATCTAGTACAACAGGCTGTCCCTTGGAGGCGCCAAGTATATGATTCTTTTGGGAATAGAACCCTGGACGCTCTCTGCTTTTGAGGCAGGCGTTCTTACCGCTACACTATGAAACCGATGCAAAATATGAACTGCCCAACATGGGGGAGGTAAAGGTTAAAAACTATATGGTATAATGCAGAGATAGTCACAATGGATTATATATTTGGTCTTCTTAGGGATTTTTATCACTCCAAGAAGAAAAGAAAATATTAAATTGTTAAATGTGACACAATAGATCAATAGATTTCTCTAAACTCCCTTATCAATTAGTATCTCCTGACCTCTCTTTCAGGAAATAAAGAGTGTGGGTGGCCTCGGGTCAACTCAAGTGCAGGTGCTCAATAAACTGCAACAACACAAATGGATAAAGCAGATGTGAAAGGTCCATGTCAAGAGGAAACGTCTCTGTTGTTCTGATTGACATTCCTGTGACAAACCACTTCCTCAAGGCCTTTATTGATAATCGCAGGAACGCAAACTTCTTAAGATAAAAGGGGAGGAGGTTTGTGGGGGAGTGGTGTGTGTGTGTGGGGGGGGTGGGAATGGGAATGGGCTTGCATCCTGTGTGGGCCTCAGGAAACAAGAGCGTCCACACTTACCCATTGTCTACACATCTACACAGTATAGAAGCAGGCTTTCACACGGACCGCGTTAAAGGGACAGGTCAAGTGATGGTAATGGTAGTGGTGTGTGATGTCAGGAGGTTTAAACTGGTGCAAAAACACATCTGTGAAAAGGCTGGGGTTTTGCAGACATGTATGTCGCTATTCTTACTGTTTCAGCTGTGGTTAAAATGAGAGTCGACCAGAGTTAAGCATTTGGCAGATGTTGTTATTGTCCAGCATATTGTTTGCGTCTCAAATAGCAGCATAGAGGTCAACAAACACTGGGGAGGAACAGTGGTGAGCGGAAGAGCTCCTTTGTTTTGGGGATGAAGAAAAAGAAGAAGGAGATACGGTGTGTTGGTTATAGATGTGCTGTACAGATGTGTGTGAGTGTGTGTCACCTAATATAACCTCCCCCTATACAGAAAGACTTGTCCATCCATCCTTTATTAGCAATATTTTTGACGAAAACTGCAGCGCCCCAACCCTCACCAACTTGTCCAAATAGGGGAAATTGATTGGCTCCATGGAGCATTCTAGTCAGTGCAAACAGGCCAGCAGTGGGCTGCAATTAAACTGTTATAAGACCTGTGTGGATAGACACAGATGATACGATAAAAATTATGTGGGCTCTGCAGATCTCTAATGCAAAGAAAGCACAATCCAGGCCTAACCACCGTGGACAATAACTGCACAGAAACTATTTGAAGAGGCAAGAGGTACGGGTATCAAAATAAACAAAAAGGTTAAATACAGTAACGCCCAATTACAGTTATCAGAAATTGTACCTAGCAAAAACACACAAATTAAATATAGTGTCAATCAACAGTGTTTTTTATATGAGTGCTTAAGCCAAGAGTTAAGGAAACCCTACAACGTAAATTAAACTGTCAGCCCTGTTTCTGATACCCTTGCATTTATTGTAAGTTCTCCATAAGTTATCGCAACCACAAAGACAATTTAATGTCATTTTAATCAGAGATTCTTGTCCTCTCTGAGTGCTTTTCTAACCTAACATCACAAGAGAGAAAAAAACAGAGTCAAATTCCTTGTACACCACAGGCCAAAGTATATATTTTCTTTTTTTTTGCAGGGATCAGATCTGGCTCACAGTCGTGTGGTCTGTGGTGTCTGTACTATCATACTCTGCTGGTCCTGATGCCAATCAGTGGACACACCACAGTCCCACATCCAGCATCGTGACTTCTTCTTGACTTGATCAAAGCCTGTGCCTCCGGACCCTTTCATATTTTCATTTCTTCAGGAACAACATCACAGACCAAGTGTTTACATTTTGGACGTGGGCTTCTAGTCTGGTTTTGGTAAGTTTTTTTCTTCTTCTGTGTAATGGGTGGCTTTCCCTTTCTCTTATAGTTCAGATCATCCTTAACAGCTGTTATTGTTGGAGACAGTGTAACAGCGCCGTTGGTCTTGGCCACAAAGGAAAGTTTTGTTGAAATATAACTCAAACGAAAATCTAAATATAGCAAACAGTGACTGTGTGTTTTTGTTCATTGTGTCTCCTTTTAGTTTTCTAAAACATATATAATTTCTGGCCTAGTTCACTGCTATTCTGTTTACATTACCTACTGGTCCAGAGACTGGATTTCCCGGTGGCCAACGCATTATAAATACACAAGTCGCAGGTCCAGTTTTTCCGCACCAATTCAGGCTAAATGGGGTCAATGGACTATTTATGGAAATTGGTTTATTTAACTCGTGTTTTACAGCAGGGGTCCCCAACCCCCAGTCTGGGGACTGGTGCTGGTCTGTAGGTAATTTGGTATCGGGTAATTCAGTTTACTACTTTAGAACTCCATTCAAAAAGAATCCAGTCATATCCCTGTACTTGTTTCATTCAAAGATAGTCTGTCATCGTTTCAAAACAACAGGTCAAAGGTCATTCAGACTCTAATACTAACAGAAGAAAGTCTAAAAGATGTTTTATTATGAAAATTAATCATCCTTTAACAATGGTGCGGTATTACCAGTCCACAGTAACGGCTGATACCAACTGGTCCTCGGTACAAAAATGGCTGAAAGCCGCTAGTTTACAGAATTGCAGTTCCATTTTGTACTGTTGACATTGTAGCAACTTCTTCTCTAACAAACACCAAACATGTTGCTTGTTGTGCAACTATTGTAACTGATCCTGTTTAAGCCTGATGTTGGAGAATGAAAAAGGAAAAAAAACCTTCGGTTCTTTCAGTCACACCTGGTCAGTAACGCTGATTCTGATACTGATTATTAATCAATGCAGTTTTCTTGCAGGTTCTCATTGCGTCACCGCTCACACACCGAGGGTGGCCAGCTGTTGTGAATGACTGAGTGTTTTACAACATAATGACCAAACGTCACTGGTCCGTTTGTTCAAGATCAAAGAGGGAATTAAATCACTGAAGTCATTTTCTAGAGGAGTAGTTTAAAAGAAGTCAATTTTCCAGATTTAACTGTGAACGTTATCAATTCAATTCATGATTAACTCATTGATGAAAGGACTTTCTTGGCTGAAGATCTTTTTTTAAGCAGAGGGGTGCATTGTTGATGAGACAGTAAAAATTGGTTTTACTTGGAGGGGAAAAAAACTGCATCTTTGTTACTGAATTAGAGGGAAATGTTTAGATGTGAAACAAAAACGTAGTGAGTGCTGGGAAAAATAAGTATTTTCTTAGTTCATTTAACTGTTAAGAAAACAATTAACAATGTAGAAACTAGGGGTTAGGTGTTGGCAAGAATCTGGCAATTTGACATGTATTACGATACAGAGGCAACAATAAGATATTGCAATACTATAGTTAAGGTAATATATTGAATTTTTTTAAACCAATTTAATTGTAGTAAAACTGTCAGCATAGTAAACGCACAATGCTGTTCCATCTTAACATCAGGTTACTAATACTGGAACAACGGGAGAAAAAAAATAGTGTTTAAGAATATTGATACAGTATCGTGAACCTAAATATCGCAATATTTCACTGTTCTCATACTGTCATACCTCGTTAGTAGAAACATCTGCGTCTGTTTATGTTTTCATGCAGATACCAATGAATAAATATTTTAAGAGAAAAACACCAGTTGCATAAAACTTGTTACTTTCCAATATTAACATCATTATTAGTGGTAAATATACTGATATATGTGTACTGACACTTATATTGTTATGTGGATTGTAGAATTTAAGAAGAGCAACAAAAATATATTAAACTCAGAGAGTGCATAGAGATGATAGAAAAGAACCCTTGAATTTCTGTTTCCACTGATTAGTCACAATTTGTGTGAAGATTCAAAAGACATCACGTGTTTCTGAGAGGTAATATCACACAGGTACAGTGAGGCTGTCTTTATAATAGAGCACACGTGTACGGATATACGGAACCTTTCATTTAATGTGACTCACAAATACAGTACAAAGGTGTGTCATCTGTAGAGAAAGTGAGAGCTTTTGAGTTGGTGGATAGCGTTTGCAAACACGGAACGTTCGTAGTTGTTTATGCAAAAGAAACGAGAAGTAAGCAAAGCAGACCTTTAAAACCCAAGTGTGCTACCAAACAAAATAAAGGACACAGCTGCGTGTGTTGTTTTTCTCTGTGATCTGAGTATGAACCGAGTAACCGGGCTCCACTCACCCGACTGAACCAAACGCTGAGCTGCGTCTCTGACAACACGGCGAAGTAAAACCTCAGGCAGCTGGGCTGGATGTGAAAGGGCTCTTCCTCGCTCCTCAGCGGACAAAGCAGCCTTCGGGGCCAGCCGGTGAGAAAATACATGACGGCGTCTCGTCACTGCCAACAGTGTTTCAATGCCAGCGCGTCGGTAGCCCTTATTCCCGACCCGGAGTAGTTTTAATCCGAGAGATGCATGTGTCTTTCAGTTTCAATATGAATAAAAACTTTTATTGTCAAGTGTTCGCCTCACGCCAGGCTTTCAATCCATGGATGCCGCACAGTTAAATCCAATCAGCCGACAGAGCTCCACAGTTAGCCCCCAGCTAGCGCTGGACTCCCAACTTGATGCTAATGCTCCGACGGAGAAACAACTGCAGTAACACCGAAAACAACAGACCGCAGCCGCGGGACGAAAGTACCCGGAGCCGAACAGCGTACTGGCGCTGACAAAGGGTTCGACAGAGGTCCGCTGCCACTGTGGTATCAGTCCCTGTGGTTCCCAGACGAGCGGTGTTTGTTATAAGCAGAGCGTTTACTTTGAACACCTCTGTGCCTCGTCGTCGCCATCTTTACAAGAGTCCGTGAGGCTGGACGCTGATTGGCTACGACGGACAAGTTTGCGTCGTGTTGACATTCGACGTCACCGCTCCGTTATGCGAAGCCTCTGTGGCATTGAGAGCAGCGTGTTTCAAGAGTGGCATCTAGCGGCGTAAAATGAAAGCTATTAATTGTAAAATGAACTGAAACAGAGGAAAACGTTTAAACCTAAGAACGGGGCCGAACCAACCAGCGTTTTTGGGTTACATCGGAGGGTCTTAGCCTTATTTGACCTTGTGAAACTACGCCCAATTCCTCAACCCGATAATTACATCTAATTCCAAACAAACTATATTCATTTACTATATCAAACTGTTTCAGAAAACAAAGAAAAATAAAAAATACAAATGTCAAACTGTTAGCCCACCAGACCAAGCTGTCTACCATTTTGTTGAACATTAAAGCCATTTGGTTTTTTACATTGCAAAATTTGCTTTTATATGAGATAGATAGATAGATGAATCCCTCGGGAATTTCCTTCGGGGAATTTAGGAATTGTGCCATTTATTCACTATTCAAGTACAGGTCACATCGACAGAGAAAGACAAAGTCAAAGACAAAATAGACGACATCACAGAAAATACAAAAATGCAGGAGTCAAATAAAATGAATAAAAAAGCATGACAACAATAACGAGGCGATAACAATTCGCTAGTATTGTCCAAATTATCGTATTTGTTTTTTCTTTGTACCATCAATCAATCTTCTTCTTTTTTAAAGCGTTGATTCCTGTTTGAAAAAAGAAATGAAAATTACATTCCAGTAGGTGGCGGTAAAGCACTCACACCAGATTGGAAAAGCACCGAAGAAGAGAGTTCACCCAAAGTAAGAAGCATGGCGGCTGATATGAGATTACCAACTATCCGAAAACCCGTGTCGGTATCTACATTTGAACGGAAAGACCTCGTCGTTCCTGGCGATGTTATCACTTCAGACACCGGTTATATGAGGTGAGAACTGGCGTTTGTTGCTTTTGTTTATCTCGTGGTTTTCATACATGGAAATCAATGACAACGGGCAACGTGTTTTCTTTTTTTTTGCGTATTCATTACGTCTTAAAACATTCTCTCGTTCCCAATGGTATTTGTTTACTATAAAGTAAAAAACTAAAATCGATTGAAGTTAATTGTGAATCCTGAATAAGCAATATGTTTTTTTACAAAGGGCGCAAACATCCAAAACAAAAACATTATTGACTATGGAGTATATAGGTGTCATGGTTTACGGTTTAAGTGTTGACAAGTGTTCAAGTGTTCACGTTTCTTTAAAATACTGCTGTACTGCCTAGACTCAAATATCTCTAGGTTTTGATCAACCATGCAGAATGAGTCTGCTCATCTTCCTGCTGTTTTTGATTCTTAGTAAATCCTTCACCTGCAGACGGCTATTTTCTATCAGATACTGATTTGGCTCCTAAAATGAATGCCTTGTTTTTGCCCAGGGGTCATGGCACCTACGTTGATGAAGAAAAGCTGACGGCATCAGTGGCAGGAGAAGTGCAGCGAGTAGACAAACTCATCTGTGTCAGACCACTTAAGACCAGGTAGGTGATGTGAACGCCAAGTGCTAAATACATTACATGCATGAGATTAAACACCTAAAAGTATTTGGAACATATGATGTTTTTGTTTTTTAAAATTAGGTTCAATGGTGAGGTTGGAGACGTTGTGGTTGGGAGGGTAACAGAAGTGAGACGATTACTATGTGACTCTACTACATCTTTGTTTGTTCGTCTAGTTTTTGGTTTTAATTTTTTTTTTTGTTTACCTTATTGAAAATAGGTACAACAAAAACGCTGGAAGGTGGAGACCAACTCCAGACTGGACTCTGTGCTTCTCTTGTCTTCTGTCAATCTGCCTGGAGGAGAGCTGGTAAGTGGTTAGAAGATGTTAATTAACCAGCTTTTTAATTTTCTAATTTAACAGTTCATTTGATTTTATCATCTAGAGGAGAAGATCAGCAGAGGATGAGCTCACCATGAGAGAATACCTTCAGGAGGGGGATCTTATAAGTGTAAATTTTTTTGTTTTTTTCATTAGCTCATAATCACCCTTTTCTTGACAGTGTGTATCAGTCATTTTTGTCCTGCGATTTTAGGCAGAGGTTCAGTCAGTCTTCGCCGATGGAGCCCTTTCTCTTCACACTCGTAGTTTAAAGTATGGGAAAGTAAGTCGAATTAGTTTATGTATTTTTTTTTTTAAATTTTTGGTTAATGTGACATTTCAGTTTTTCCCTTAACATCTTATTTCCCCTTTTTCCAAACCCCTAGTTGGGTCAGGGAGTGCTCGTACAACTGTCTCCTTCTCTGATCAAAAGACAGAAAACACATTTCCACAATCTGCCCTGTGGGGCATCCATTATTCTGGGGAACAATGGTTTTGTTTGGTTGAATCCCACACCAGAAAACCAGGAGGAAGACGCTGGAGGCTTTTACACCAGTTTGGAGGTAGACAGAGAAATTCTCATGGCTCTATAACCAAAATCATTGTTTGTATTTTGCTGTACATTCTGATGCATTTTTTCCCCCCGCTTCAGCCTGTTAACCTTTCAGACAGAGAAGTTATTTCACGGTTAAGAAACTGCCTACTGGCTTTGGCTGCACACAAGGTCCTCTTGTATGACACCAGTGTTCTTTACTGTTATGAGTCTTCACTTCAGCATCAGGTATGAGGCAAATAAATAAGAGTCAATTAATTTATGTGATAAAAGCATGAAATAGATCTTATATCCATCCTCACACAAACGTATAACGTTGTAATATTGTATTGTGCCATCTGGTGGTTGTTTTAAGAGACCCACTTTTCCTGCTGTGTAGTTTAACATAAAGTGGTGTGTTTGTAAATCTGCTTAGAAATAATTTTAAAATCTGAAATTAAGTGTCGCTGATAAATACTGCACATTTTAGCATACGCCATAATATTTTAATATAAAATAATAAAGTTGTTGTAAATGCTGTTGCTACTCTCTGCAGGTGAAGGACATCTTAAAACCAGAAGTGATGGAGGAGATTGTAATGTTGACACAACAGAAGCTGCTGGAGCAGGAGGGTTAGGAAGGGGAAACTGAACCAGAAGATCACACCAAGCATCATTTAGTTGAAGTATACAGTACCTAAAGGAGCGCAGCATTCTCGTATCACTTGATCTTTCCAATTTTGGAACACTCAATATTTTTGTTATCCAGGCAGAATTGTTTAATACAATAAATATTTCACAATTTTCAAGAAGCTTTTTTGTTTGCCTTGTTCACCTACATATGTAAGAAGCTTTTTTTGTTTGTTTGCCTTGTTCACCTACATATGTCGTTGGGACATTTTTCCAATGCTCCAAATTTGAAGTGAAGATTAGCCATGATAAGTTTTGGGTTTTTTTTGTAAGAATGGAGATTAATAAGTCTTTAAAAATAAACAAAAAAGAAAAACAGTTTCACCGTTACTTTAAATACTTATTATATGGCTGTCAGTGAAGAAGACCATTGACACCCCCAGACTCAAATATCTCCAGGTTTTGATCAACCATGCAGAATGAGTCTGCTCATCTTCCTGCTGTTTTTGATTCCTAGTAAATCCTTCACCTGCAGATGGCTATTTTCTATCAGATACTGATTTGGCTCCTAAAATGAATGCCTTGTTTTTGCCCAGGGGTCATGGCACCTACGTTGATGAAGAAAAGCTGACGGCATCAGTGGCAGGAGAAGTGCAGCGAGTAGACAAACTCATCTGTGTCAGACCACTTAAGACCAGGTAGGTGATGTGAACGCCAAGTGCTAAATACATTACATGCATGAGATTAAACACCTAAAAGTATTTGGAACATATGATGTTTTTGTTTTTTAAAATTAGGTTCAATGGTGAGGTTGGAGACGTTGTGGTTGGGAGGGTAACAGAAGTGAGACGATTACTATGTGACTCTACTACATCTTTGTTTGTTCGTCTAGTTTTTGGTTTTAATTTTTTTTTTTGTTTACCTTATTGAAAATAGGTACAACAAAAACGCTGGAAGGTGGAGACCAACTCCAGACTGGACTCTGTGCTTCTCTTGTCTTCTGTCAATCTGCCTGGAGGAGAGCTGGTAAGTGGTTAGAAGATGTTAATTAACCAGCTTTTTAATTTTCTAATTTAACAGTTCATTTGATTTTATCATCTAGAGGAGAAGATCAGCAGAGGATGAGCTCACCATGAGAGAATACCTTCAGGAGGGGGATCTTATAAGTGTAAATTTTTTTGTTTTTTTCATTAGCTCATAATCACCCTTTTCTTGACAGTGTGTATCAGTCATTTTTGTCCTGCGATTTTAGGCAGAGGTTCAGTCAGTCTTCGCCGATGGAGCCCTTTCTCTTCACACTCGTAGTTTAAAGTATGGGAAAGTAAGTCGAATTAGTTTATGTATTTTTTTTTTTAAATTTTTGGTTAATGTGACATTTCAGTTTTTCCCTTAACATCTTATTTCCCCTTTTTCCAAACCCCTAGTTGGGTCAGGGAGTGCTCGTACAACTGTCTCCTTCTCTGATCAAAAGACAGAAAACACATTTCCACAATCTGCCCTGTGGGGCATCTATTATTCTGGGGAACAATGGTTTTGTTTGGTTGAATCCCACACCAGAAAACCAGGAGGAAGACGCTGGAGGCTTTTACACCAGTTTGGAGGTAGACAGAGAAATTCTCATGGCTCTATAACCAAAATCATTGTTTGTATTTTGCTGTACATTCTGATGATTTTTTTCCCCCCGCTTCAGCCTGTTAACCTTTCAGACAGAGAAGTTATTTCACGGTTAAGAAACTGCCTACTGGCTTTGGCTGCACACAAGGTCCTCTTGTATGACACCAGTGTTCTTTACTGTTATGAGTCTTCACTTCAGCATCAGGTATGAGGCAAATAAATAAGAGTCAATTAATTTATGTGATAAAAGCATGAAATAGATCTTATATCCATCCTCACACAAACGTATAACGTTGTAATATTGTATTGTGCCATCTGGTGGTTGTTTTAAGAGACCCACTTTTCCTGCTGTGTAGTTTAACATAAAGTGGTGTGTTTGTAAATCTGCTTAGAAATAATTTTAAAATCTGAAATTAAGTGTCGCTGATAAATACTGCACATTTTAGCATATGCCATAATATTTTAATATAAAATAATAAAGTTGTTGTAAATGCTGTTGCTACTCTCTGCAGGTGAAGGACATCTTAAAACCAGAAGTGATGGAGGAGATTGTAATGTTGACACAACAGAAGCTGCTGGAGCAGGAGGGTTAGGAAGGGGAAACTGAACCAGAAGATCACACCAAGCATCATTTAGTTGAAGTATACAGTACCTAAAGGAGCGCAGCATTCTCGTATCACTTGATCTTTCCAATTTTGGAACACTCAATATTTTTGTTATCCAGACAGAATTGTTTAATACAATAAATATTTCACAATTTTCAAGAAGCTTTTTTGTTTGCCTTGTTCACCTACATATGTCGTTCTAGGTTTTAAGTCCATGTATTTAGTTTTAAAAAAAACCTGACCAGATACACTAAGAAAAAATGTAATACACAACTGCTAAGATACATGTTGAAATTTGCCATAAAGATTTAAAAACTATAACAAATAAAATAAGGAAAGCTGCCATAATTAAGCTAGTTCTAAATGCTTCTATGCTATTTTAAATGCATGTTTCGATGTAATATTGCCAAATTTGTATCTACATATTAATGTTTTCTGAAGGAATTATAAAAAATATTTCTTGTGTTCTCCAGTACTAGCCCACGCACGCTTGTGACGTCACACGTCGTCCCACCCACATATTTCTGTAAACCACCTTGCGTATGAAGTATGGCGGCCCCAGCCACACAACTACTACTCGGCCAAAGTTTATTACTCACATTTTCACGTGAGAGCAATGAATAAGTCCGCGGGCCGAGGGTTCGGCAACGAAGAGCTCGGCGACTGTAAACAGAGGAGAGGAGCAGCCGAGCGGGACGTGGCTCCGTCGCCGGAGGACTTTCCTCGCGTTCTCTTCGCCTCCTTGATTGAAGTGCCTTCAGTGCGGGCACCACAGGGAAAGGAGCTCCCCAGGGCGAGGAGAGTGGACGCGGAAGTTTGAAACAAACTTTTATTCGGCTGCGCGGTGCAAGCGTATCAAACCGCCTTCGTCGGGGATGTCTTTTGCGCGGTGTTAAAGTGTCACTTGTTGTCCGAGCCTTGTGAGCAGCCAGTGAGCCGCAGCCAACTGTTGACTGCTCGGTGTGCATTTAATGCTCCGGCGCTGCATTAGCACTAGCTAACGTTAGTTAGCCTCCATGGCTACTTCCAACGTTAGCCTGAGGTCGCCTGATAACGGACAATATTCATGTTTTTGTAGTCATGTAAGTTTTCACCTCACACCGATCCTCACGACACTCGACCGAAAACCAAAATATAACTCTAGAAAAAACATTTAAAGTGTATTTATCTCCATCCTATGTTACACACACTTTATTGAGTTAATGTTTTTTTTTACAAAGCTTTGTAATAACGCAACTAGTCCAGGGACAATAGGGTTAAAGCTAACAATAGTGAACGCTCCATTGCCTTTCAGTGACATTAGTTCACAAAACAGGTTGGATTTTTGACGCATTCAATGCACTGCTGTGTCGCAAACTGATCTGATCTGTCTGTGAGCTGCAGCAGCACCTGGACTTTAATATGTTATTAACGAACATGATTGGCTTTGCAGCTGTGGAATTCAGACGATTCATGTAAATGATGTGGCGTGATATGAAGTATGACCAATACTGATTTTTTTTTAGAAAAGTACTTCTGCAATTATCACTAGGTATAAAGTAAAGAAATAATAAAAATAATTGTCCATTGCCAGACAAATTTTTGTTTAATTTGCCTCAGATTCATTCAGAATATTTTTTGTAGTTTAACAAAACCGGACTTTTTCGTGTACGTTAATATAGGCAGAGATGCCATTTTTGTTTTTATATTTACCTATTTAACAATCAATGAAAAGTCAGTAACAACCTACACAACTTCATCAGACACAAAGTGACATTTACCAATGGGTACAATAAAATAAAATCTAGTCGCAAACCTTAAAAACATAAGCATAAACAATAACCTCACTTAAAACCAAACCACAACACACAAGTTATGTCCCTCATTGCTAGCTACCTTGCTAAAAACTAACATATTAACCAGAAGAGGCCAAAAAAGGTTGCATTGAAGTTAACCTCATCCTTTTTAATGAATTGACTAAATTATAATGAATCTGCCACTAACTTATTGTGTTTTTGTTTTTTTAACAGATATCCCAGGGCAGACTTCCTTTGAACAATGCAGATCTCGGGCTCCATTAATGCATGATTATCCAAAGCAAAGTGGAATAAAACTAACCCATATCAGTGAACCGTGTCACATACGCTCCAGACGAGGACGGGCTGAGTGTTCGGGACCCGGGCTACCCTCCCCGCCTGGGGGGCTAACACTTGGAGAGTGAGCCTCTGAGTTCAGCTTGGAGCGTCCCGGCTGCGGCCTGGCACTCTGCTCTTATGGGGCAGCAGCCGGGGAAGTTTGCAGGGGACCAGAGGAGACCCAGTCTGCCAGCCTTCATAAAGGGTGGGAAGAGAGAATCATCACGCCATGGGACGCAGTCCTGCAATGTTTTTGCTGTGCACGGTAAGGGAAAAAAATAATTTCAGTTTTACATGCGTCCTGTAATCCTGTGTCTGACACACAGAGAGAGAGAGAGCAAATGATTATCTCACAGATGCATCTTAGAAAGTATTAGAGCAAAGACGCACAATAAACCCAAAAGCGGTTGCATCACTAGCTGAAACTTGCTGGCTTGAACAAGTGATTGCATAACTAGAGAAAGTGTTTACTTTAATACACAATCACAGTTGAGATCGTGACCTGTCCTGTGCTAAAAAAGACAAACATGTCTTGAAGTGATTTTCTCAACGCGGCATCGTCTCAGGCAAAGTAAGAAAAAAAAAAGTTGCTTGTATTGGGTGGCATTATTATCTGTCTTTACTTAACAATGTGATTCTTGCGTAAAAACAAACAAAAAAAACCCCAGCAATGTAGGTCGTAGTTTTACGATCATGGTTTGAATAAATCTTCTGTTGTGTGTTGAACTGAAGCCACTTGTAATAAAGGGGCTAAGTAGTGTCTCAGGCACAGTTGGGTTATGGCTAAGCTGCTGTCATTAGTGAAGTGACGATAACTCAGACCGAGATTCTCAGGAATTATTACATACAGGAAGAAACTGTAAAAGGAATGCCACATATTTGGGTTGGAGTTAATTACACGTACATCCACTGGAAATGGAAATACAAATCATTCTTTACTAGTTTATATGTAGTTGTGTGTACAACAGTGAGCTGAGTGAGTTTAGCTGAGTTTGAAGCTAGCTGTGTCACATTTAGCTGAGTTTGACGCTAGCTGTGTCACTGAGAAAGTCTAGACAACTAAGAAAGTCAAAACCTATTTTATTTTTATATTTTGTTTGTCATTTTTGCAACATTGCAAGACTTTGTCTAATTTGAGTAAAATATCAAAAAGATTTCACAATGCAGAGTCGTGTTGGGTTAGTCTGTCACACGTTCCAATTACGATGTGTCGTAAAAAACAAGTGCGCTGATGCTGTGGCTGTTAACGACGGAGAAATTAGCCACAAAACGTAAGGCTCCTATTTGTGACTTGATACTTTGGATATAAATATTTTCTGACAATGTAAAAAAAAAAAAAAGACAAAAAAGTCACAGAGTAGAAGTAATATTTGGAGGTCAATCACATTGTGATATTATTAAAATGTCTATTTTGTTATCTTCCGTATTTTAATCTATGGAATTTATCTTAAAATCTGATGCATTCATACGTAAAAGGCACCACTGCAGTTGACCTTGTTGGGCAGTTTACTACTAGTTGACCCTTTGATAACCTGTGAATGATCCAACATTGTGATGTCATAGTGTCCCTCCCACACTCTGTCTTCACTGCACTCCCTTCACCTGCTTATGTTTAATCAGGACTGTGAGTATCTTTAAAGTTATGACCACGTAGAGCAGTGGGTGTTTCCTGGTTGGAATTTCGGAGCAGATAAATATGATGAGATCATTCCATTTACCACCAATGCAGCAGTCATTGGTTTGTTATTTACTACCGTTGGCCGTGTGGTGGTCAGGTTACCTACTGTATGACCAAGGACAGTATAAACGAGAGACTTTTTTCTTTCTGTAATTACATGTCAGTTTCTTTTTGGAAGCTTTGCATTCATAACTGTTGGGCTAGGCTGAAAATCATTCTGTTTTTACACTGGATGCTGACCAAACCTGGGATGAGGTGGTTTGAAGTCCCAGAGCCATCTAATGGCAGGCAGGAGTCCTGCAACTGCACCGCTTTAACCCCACAATACATTCAAGACATTTATCATTTTAAAATCAGGAAAAAAAAACACTTTAGAGAAAAGCCTGAAATATTTTCTTTCATTAAAAAAAAAGAAGAAGATGCAAACACATGCCATGCGTCCAGCTGAACTGATAAGTTTACCAAATGTGTCTGTAGGGCTGTGATTGTCTTGGCAGCAGGACTTTCCACTGACTCTTAAGTCTTGCGTAACACAGAGGGGGAGAGGACAGGGAAGGTCAAAAAAACAGAACGAAGCGCCGTTGCCGGTAAATGGGGTCGAATATGTCGAAGGGTCAGCGATAGAGGTGGCGTTTGTTTTCCCTCGCTGCCTCTTTGCCCCCGCGACGAGAAGGATGTGAGTCACAGTCAGAGAGGAGGGCAACGTCAACACATGACTCCACATCTGCATGTTTCTTTACTTCCTGGTGAGCTCCAACGAGTTAACACTCGGCTTGAAAGCGCCACACGGCTTCACAGCAGGCAGGTTCAGACCTCTGCGTGCAGCTGCCTGGGAGAGAAACAAGAGGCCGTGAGGGGCAAGCAAAGACCTGCCCCTGCTCTTGGCACCCTGTGTGCTGCAGTGGGGAGTTGATGATCTCACCGGGGAGAGAGCGCAGTGAGCACGTTGAAGGGACTGATCGGGATAGTGCTTTTTTTTTTGGAAAGACTGCCAAGAAAAGCAGCGTTTGCACATGTTAATTTTGAATTGTTATCTAGGTTTAGGTCAGTGACTGCTGATTTGGTTCTGTGGAGATTTTAGACTTTTAAAAAATGACTCCACTGTGACTTAATTTCCGGTGCTGTAAAATTTCTGGTGGACAGGTGAACCTGTTTTGAAAGCTTCTTGAAAATGGTGCACGTTTATGGGCAGTCTGTCCATCTCAGCAAACTGCAGGAAAACAAAGGATATTTTCATATTTGTTTTAGAAATATATTTTATTTTACTGTAATCACTGCTAATCTTTTTTGACAGAATTGTGACAATTGTCTTACTTACCCTGGCATCAGACATAAATCTGCCTCTTATGTTTTTCTGCCACTGAGGAAAAAGGAAAACTGCAACACATTAAAAACCTCGGTTTGTTTACAAGGGAAGACAAGGAAAATTTGCCCCCTAGTGGCCGCTTTGCTAACTAATGCTTTAATTCGTTTTACGGGAAAAAAACCCTTTTCATTTAAATATAATAATTCGTTTTTTTAAGTAACTGGCTCCCGATTTGGAAACTCTCTTTTTGTTTTGAAAATAACATTATACTGTGACAGAACACCGTGTACATTTTTAACAATAACATTCAGAGCCCCATGAATAAATAGTTATTCATGTCATGGCTGTACTTTTATGTTTGTTTTATTTTTTTTTGCACAGCCTTTTATAAAAGTTGACCAAATGACTGCCTAACTTCTCCTTTTACCTGTCAGAAACCAAAATAGAGCAGCTTGTACCTGTGGTTATAAGGCAGATGAGTAAGGCAGCAGAAATTGCAGGAACCTCTTGCGTGTTGTTTCATGTTTGGATAGGTTTCAGTATAGGCATAAAAAGACTTTTCTTCTTCTTACCTGTTCTACAATTGTTGCCGGGCTGATTCCTGCAGGCCGGCCTGGCGCAGCTTCAGGTATTTTATAGGTGCGTTACCACGTGAGGAGTAAAGGTAGAGGACATCCGCATAGTTTTTGCATTTGTATTTGCATTTTTACTGGGTCTGACGAGCAGAGAGAACGTGAGGAAACGTTTCAGGAAAAGAGATTCATGTGGTTTCTCCTGCATGTGTTTCAGTTTTTAATTAATTTGAGGTATGAACATCAAGGAGCCGTTCTGTTCTGTTCATTTGTACCTTTTCAACATAGTTTTAACACAATTTAAATATTGATCCTTATACCAACCTGTTTTATGAATAAGAATATAGAGAATAAGAATAGAATAGGAATATATTTGAGTGCACTGGTGATGGTGAAATTATATTTCCATCACAAATTTTAAAATCACTTTACATAAAACCAAAATATTGACTGGTTCACCTTTAAAGTTCAAATTTAAGCTAATTATTTTGTATCTAAATTTTTTTTCTAACAACAGCTCCTGCATCCTTTGAGCTGCTTTACTGCCACCTACTGGCTGTGGTTTCCACTGGTAAATATGGTCAGGACTGTCTACTACTAAAACATAATTGATTATAGGGATTTTTTTTTTTTTTGCAGCCTATTCCAGTTTAAATACAAATGACTTCACAGGAGATTCATTTTTTTATAAAATACACACCATAGAAAGTTTTGATTTTTATTGTTATATATGAGCCATCAGGTATCCTATCTAGACTGTCTTTGTGTGTTAGTGTCCACCTGTTTTTGTGTGTTAGTGTGTGTGTGTTAGTGCACATGTTCCCTGAACTCCTACGTTTGTTTTTAGCCCAGGAAACAAATCAGTTCCTCTGTTAGTCAGTAACTGGCTCTTTCTTGGCTGGAACCTGAGGAATCTATACAGTCTAGACACCAAATCCCCTCCCATGATCCCTGTGGGTCCTGAAGATGGAAGGAGTGTGTGTGTGTGTGTGTGTGTGCGTGCACGCACCGACACAGGCAAGAGTGCTCATGCACCCCCTTTCCGCAGGCG
>NC_024320.1:22483363-22484697 GCF_000523025.1 Cynoglossus semilaevis | reverse complement strand
TTAGACCACTGGTGGTTTGTCCGTGGCATCAATGACCATATGTCCAAAGTAGAGGGTACACACACACACACACACACACACTGGTGCTTCACAAAGACATAATGTATTCCTTAGCCGTTCACCCCGTCATTATTTTATTACAAATATTTGCCTGACCCTAATCTTTACCCTGACTCTAATCTCTGACAGTGTTTCTAATCCTAACTCCAGACTAAAACCCTAAATCTCCTAATGCCGCCTCACTCAGTTGGGACCATCGAAATGTACAAGTGACCGTAATCTTTCCGAGGCCACGTACAGTACGCACCACCGCTTCTGTTCCCGACCCAGTACCACTTCATCCCACATCCCAGGTCGGGTTGTGTCAGGAAGCAGGCATTCAAGTGTTAAAAAAAAAAACCCAAATATGAATGAATGTAATAATGAGTGACTGTTGAGAAATAATCTGTGCTTTGTGTAACAAAGATGTGGACTTTTTTTTTTGCAGCGTTGTTCTGTGCACCTGTTGACAGATCACGGTCTCAGCCATTTGTTTTCTGCCAGGATTGAGTTATACTGTACGACACAGTTGCGATGAATCAGTGGCATCTGTGTCGTGTGGGAAAGAACTGATGGGATGGGGGGGGGATACTGTAAAACGCTGGTGACCTTGTTGTCATTTACAGTGCTTCCTGTTTTTAGTCCCCTACGTGAAAACCCTCCACAGTGGGAGTTTTTTATTCCACGTTGTCATAATGTTTTTTTTTTTTTCAGAAACTCTTTGTTCTTCTTTCCAAAAAAAACATAGTTCCACCGAAAGCAACTGGCCAAAGTAACTTTTTTTTTTTTTTTTATTTTTTTTTTGTCCAGTTGCTTTCGATGTAACTTTTTTTGGGATGAAATGACCTGGATGACTGAGTACCTACACAGACCAATATGGTGTTATAAAAAAGAAAAAAAATCTAACCCTGAAATGTCTGACTTTTCCCATCCAGACATATTACATCTTAAAAAAAAAAAAACCCTTTGTTTCTCTCTTTCTGAAAGACACATTTGTTTCCTCTGTGCTGATTACTAGGTGTTTTTTCTTTTTTTCTCCCCCTCTTTCATCTTGTCCTCAAGTCCACCTGGAAAGTCGTTGTCTTTATTATGGCAGTAGCCGACGACCAGGCGAAAACAGCTGTGTTCATGAATGAAGGAGTTCGAGGTTGGTCCATGTCTCACAGGAACTCACTCACAGCTGTCGCTGCGGTGTTTTTCTAAAAAGTGTTGGTGGCATCGTGTGTCTGTTCTGAAGCTTTGGCAGCTATGGTTAAGTAGCAGCGAGCTACGGTGGGGAGGCGGGGGAAGGCGGG
>NC_024320.1:22481415-22483253 GCF_000523025.1 Cynoglossus semilaevis | reverse complement strand
CAAAACCAAATATAAATATTAACCAATGTATAAGGTGTGTGTTTTTGTCGTGTTTGCATTTGCTGAGGGCAGTAAAACAGCAGAGCCAATACCAGGAACGGAACCTGACGCACACACACACACACACACACACACACACAATCACACGTGTGTGCATGTGTGTGTGTGATCTAAGTAATATTGCCTGTTTTGCACAAAGAAAATGAGACAGAGTTGAACACAGGGTACGCCACAGCAGTGGAGTGAAGAATGTGACCCCTCGTACATTCCTCTCTCAAATAACTGGTGCAATCCCCCCTCTCTCTCTCGCTCTCTCACTCTCTCTCACCTCATTTCTCTCTTCCTTATTTGTCTTCCCTTTCTCTTTGCTTCCTCTCTCTGTTTATTTGCCTCCAGGTCATTGTAAATTTTCCATTAAGGGGAAGTTTTATTGACAGGAAAGACGTGGAAAACAATAGACCAGATCGATGAACATCAGCAGGCGGTTGATGGATCAGTGGATGGAGTCGCGGTTTTAAATGAACAGAACATAAACATATGGCAGTGAAAGCGTTTTGAGTGTTTTGTTTTTTTGTTTTTTTTTAAAGATGTGTTTCTAATCGTGTCCTGTTCTTTGTTATGGGTTAAAAAGAAGAAGAAAGAAACAGAGATTGATCTGAGAGATGGTTTGTCAGTTTGAAGGTGAAAAAAAAAACTCTTCTTTTTTTTTTTATATACGGAGAGTCTTGGTGTCACAGTTGTTTTGGTTTACGAACAAACAATCCTTCTAAGTCATTGACTTTTACCGACAGAGGTTTATTTTTTTCCAGTTTCTGCAGCCAAATGTCTTAAAAAACATCTTTGTTGTTTCTTACTTTAAAGGACAATTTAACAGCACAGCACAATTGATGAAAGTGTTTCTGTTTCTGCGTGTTTCCCGTCAGCACTGATAGGATGAACCTGAAAAATCTCCTCTCTTCGTCCCTGTGACGGTGATTGACTTCTTGAAGTCGTCGTTGTCCTGCTGAGGTTGTCAGATTCATCGGAGGAGAACGTAGAACACACGTTAATATTAGCACTAATGAAAGTGGATTTTATGTGAGTGAGACTTTGGCAGCTGTTGGACTCGAACTTGAAACCTTCCAAAACCAAGTCTGCTTCCTTAACCACTAAGCCACCACTGCCCCAATCTAGTAGCATTAGATCGATATGTTAGATACGTTAGTATTAGTAATAGATTGGTAGATAATTGTTGTTGTCGTGTGCGCTGTTGTTATTGCAATCTCAATTAACACTTATGTTTTTGTTGTGTTATTATTCAATTAAATTACAATTATGTATCTGCATATTTACCACATTATCTCTATGGCATGTATATGTACATATATAACCTAGTACACAACAAGTACACGGTTTACTTCCTTCTCCCACTCCTAGAAATCCTCCGATTGTGTACGTACACAAACATGAAGCAAAATACAAAAAAAAAAATTCTTGCACAGCACGCTGAGAACTTTCAAGTCAGGAATGTGGGAGCTCCACGCCACCTGGGGCTGCACACACACACACACGAACACACACACGAACACATGAACACATGCAAGCACAAAGAAAAAGAACAACCCCTGTTCGTGGCTCCGTGTCCATGCAGGCAGACTGAGCTGCAGACACAGCTGTTGGGTTTTTTTTTGTTTTTTTTTTTTTTCTGTGCAGACAACCTGCTTCTCCTTAAATGCCAGCTCTGCGTCTTTTAGAAAAACCCATATATGGAGCCTGTCATTCATAACCCCCCCCCCCCCCCCCCCCCCAACCTAATGGAGAAAAATGTATTTTGGTCAATGTCTTGATTGGGGGGGGGG
>NC_024320.1:22475868-22480534 GCF_000523025.1 Cynoglossus semilaevis | reverse complement strand
TCTTCTTCCTCTTCTTCCTCTTCTTCTTCTTCCTTCCTTCTTTCTTCCTTCTTCTTCCTTCTTCTTCTTCTTCTTCTTCTCCTCTGTAGTGTTGCTAGTGCTGCAGGTTTCAGCCCTGGTAGTCTGCACACTGGTAAAACTTAAAAGGAATATAAAATAGATTTGTCTTTGTGTTAGAAATGCTGGGTCAGACAGACAGACAGTGTCCAAGGTCTGGAAACAACAGAATTAGCGCCTTTGTGTCTGTCCTTTTAGAAACGCAGGCTGTTTATATCTCAGAGTCAGAGACTCATTTTCCGATCTTTCTTTTGCATTTTCACATCTGTTTAGAGCAACATTCGGTCCTTGTCAAATCAATGATTCCATCAATACATTATAATGACGTGGAGCTTATTGAGTATTTTTGGAAGGAGATTATTTTAATTTGTGACTACGAAAAGGTTCTACTAATACACCTGGTTCGTGTTGCTCCCTTCTGTGTCTGTCGTCCTGGTGTGATGGTTCACCTTTATACCTGTTCCCATAGACTCGTGTTTCCCAAACTTTTTTTTCTGGGGACCCATATTGTAAAAATCACAAACCTTCGCAACTCAAGTCAGTAGACATTACTCGTGAACTCCTGGGAAACATGATGCGGGACGACCCAAACAAATTTCTTGTGACCCACCTGAGGGTCGCGACCCAGGTCCGTCCATCCATCCATACAGACTGGCTGGATTTAACTCCTTTCTTGCCTGAAATCTACTTTATTTCCTGATGGAGTTACTAATGACATGTCTCTCACTCTTTGTGTATAACTGTGTCCGTCCATCCATCCATCCATCCATCCATCCATCCCAGAAACATCTCATCACTCTGGTTACCTCCTGTTCCACAGCTGCCTACAGCAGCGACTAAAAACCACCGTAGGTCGATGCCCAAAGTGTTTAACCTTGAGCCAGACCGTCCACCGTTTCGTCCTTAAGTGTCTGCTCTCCCTGTGGACTGTGGACGCTGAATGGAGAACCCTAAACCCCCTTAACCTCATCTGCGGGTCTGCGTGCCTCCGACACTCTGGCTGCGTTCTCCGGAGGGTCCCTGAGTAAACAGATACACGTACACACACACACACACACACATACACATGCATCGCATGCCCCCCACACGGAGCCCGGTCTCTAATTGACTGATATTCAAGTAGACCTGAGGCTGTTAACTGCCGAGTTAGTCACGGCAACGAAGGGACGGAGCATGTGCAGAACATCTATAAAACCCTACATGGCCTTGTGTCTCTGTTTGTCTGACTGACTTTTCCTTCTCTGTAATTAGTAGGTTTTTTTTCTTTCTCAGTTTTTAGAGAGCAATAACTCTTGCCTTATTTCTTTGACGGACATGATTATTTATTCCAAGTGTTTGGTTGGCTAGCACATCAACCATTGTTTTGTACTTATGTCTCTCTCTCTGTGTGTGTGTAGAGTGAGTGGGACAAAATTCAAGCCGTCCTCAAGTGTCTTTTTTTTTTTCCCCTCACTCCATCACCAAGGGATAAAGCGTTGGCACTCTTTTGTTAAAAAAAATATGCCATCGTGTTCATTTTAAGCCCACAATGTGCACGTTTTTTTTCCACCGTACTGTTACTGGCAGATAGTGTTTCACTGTTTATCTGAGCACGGTGCAACCACGCCGCGGTAACATGGAGCTAACAGCCCGTGGTCTAGTGGTGAGAGGATCGGTTTTGGTATCTAGAGTATCTCAGGTTTGTCCATTCCCTTGGGTTAAATATATATAAATATAAATAAATATATGTGTGTATATATTTATATATATATATGTATATGTGTATATATATGTATATATGTGTATGTGTATATATGTGTATGTGTTTGTATATATGTGTATATATGTATATGTGTATGTGTGTATATATGTATATATGTGTATATATGTATATATATGTATATCTCTCTCTCTCTCTATATATATATATATATATATGCATGCACACACACAAAGACCAGCAAAGTTGATTCTTCTTCTTTTAAATACGATCTTTTAGCAGTTTGTGCTAGAAGTTAACAGTCTTGGCTTAGAGGTTCATCCTGGGTTCAAGTCAAAATATCTAGATTTTATCAAATGACCATTAATCCAACCTAGGGACTCCCAAAGTATGGTGCGCAGACTCCTGGGGACTTCCACTAGGGGGTGCGTGAGATAAAAAATGTGATGGCGATTTGGAGTGTTTTTCTTATTACGCAGAATAAGGACATGCAAGTAAACAAACATCCTGTGCGTGCGAATTGAGGGTGCATCAACCCAATTGGTCTATAGAAGGGGGTGCATGACCAAAAAAAGTTTAGGAACTGCTGGTGTAGACTGACAACCCAAGAAAACCGAAACAAATTAGAACATCACCTCAGTACTGCCCCCGACTGGATATTGCAGAAATACAAGCAAAACTAACAAATTTGACACCAGGCTTAATGTTTTTAATGATTAAGTTTAAACCCAGTAAATGACTTATGGATACAACTGGAGAGTGGAAACAGTGGATCGGAGTCGGGGGGGGGGGGGGGGGGGGGGTGGGGGGGGGGGAGTGGAAACAGTGGATCGGGGTCGGGGGGGAGGGGGGAGGGGTGATGGGGTGGTGGCATATTAGAAGCAAAGTGCCAAAAAAATGATCCCGTGGGTGGATGTACGTCAACTAACTGCTAACATACTCGGCTCGGAATATAAAATGTGAGCGAGTGATACTACTATGAGCTCACCTCCAAACAATGTGCTTCATGTTACTCCATCTGCAACCTTTTTTCCTCTTTCCTCCTCCGTTTTTATAGCCTCTTTCCTTCATCCTCCTCGTCCCCCCCCTCCCCGCCCCCCCCAAACGTTGTGCGTCTGCGGTAATTTAACGGGCTTCTCTCGGAGATCGAGGAACTGCATTTCTTCTTAATTGGATAGTGTTGGGGTGGCACATTAAGAGGCACCGAATGCCTGCTAATGCCAGCGCCGCAGTGATGATGCAGAGCCCGCCGCCATGTGACTGGAGGTTCAAAGCGCTGAGGTCATAACTTCAGAAAGCCACTGAGAACGAGGCTCAGTGACAAATGCCTGGAGATGCTGAGGAGAAACGTCTGAGTCCGTTACCGAGGCAAGAATAACATGAGGTCACTGACATCTTTGATGTGTAACGTGTTAATATTCCACACGCACACTCTTTGATGCGCTGCTGAATTGAAGTGGTTTTGACGCAGACTGGAGTCAAGGAACCAGTGAAGAGTTGTTCGGTTTTGATCGTTGATCTGTTAAACATGTGACATCACTGCATTTGAGATCATACTTTTTACATTTTTACAATGCACAGTTTGTGCCGTGGAATGAGACATTTTTTATTTTCATCAGCTATTTTCTAGACTTAATTCCAAAAATCCATACTTGCCACTAGGGGTTGAAAGTGCATTTTTACTAGAAATATTTTTTACACGCTCTGGGAAATGTAAATAGGTCCATGCAAAAAAGAAATACTGTAATGAATCCCAGTCAGTTCGCTCTAAGATCTGTCTGTCTGTCTGTCTGACTGTCTGTCTGTCTGCCTGCCTGCCTGTCTGTCTGTCTGTCAGTACATCTAATCTACTATTGCAGTTTTCAGAATAATGATACTTAGCAGCAGTGGGCGTTTTTGTAGTCGTTGTTCATAAGTTGCTAAATCTGATATAACAGAAGCCTGACTTATGTTGGTTTATTGTTTAATCAAGATATAACTACATTTTTCAGATGACAAAATCTTTGAAAGTATGTCAATGACACATTTAACATGTTTATTTATTTTTTTTGTCCCTTGTTAGTTTTGTTAGTTCATCAGAATGATTCATCTGGGGAGTCCCTGACCGGGCAGATATTTTGGGTTCAACTTCCTCCATAATAATAATAATAATAATAATAATAATAAAAGGTTATTTTATGACATGCAGCTCCATAGTTGTCCTCGTTGCTGCCTTATTTAAATTCCTCAGGACCAGTGAGTCTGTCAGCTTGTTTTGCTTTCATGGTATTTGCTGTGTGATTCAACATCCCAACAGTTTGAAAATGCGTCTTTGCGTCTGCGTTGTCTTATCTGGAAAGTCAAACATGGACTCGGAGAAAAGGGATGTTGGTCATTTGGACAGGAAAATATTTGTCAGACAGAATCAGTAAATCCCAGCTCCTCCTGGGTCATTTGTGGGTTTTAAGTGTTGAGTGTCGACGATGATCGACGATCCCTTTAGTCCGTATCGGAGGAGTGCAGAAAATAACAACGACTACTCTCTGCCACTGTATTTGTTATCGAGAACACGTTTTGTCATTGGACTTTTTTATCTCATTTGCTCTTCGCTCTTTTCAGTGGATTTACTTTCAGTGAAAACAACTGTGCTGTGACCCAGCCAGTTCTGTCTTCACTTGAAGACAGCTGAGAAAAGACAGAATGTGTCACCAGACCAGAGCTCCCTTCCTTCAGCCAAAGATTTTTTTTTTTTGTTCCCTCAACCCCCTGCCACTGCAGACATGTTTCTCTCATTTTGATGAATTTAACTATTATGTTTACTTCACCGCCTTTCCAAAAGAAAAGTTAATCCCAGACTGGATTTTGTGTGAAGTTTAGAGAAGGTTATTCTTTACTCCCAGTTTCCAGAAGTGATTCTTTAACCTGTAAACA